>NW_027211681.1:28917500-29050000 GCF_022749685.1 Semicossyphus pulcher
CTATGGTCAGTGTATCACGACCAGCAAACTTTGTCTAACAGATGCAGAGATGTCAGGGCGATCTGCAGGCAGCAGAATGATGGACTGAGTGTGGGGCTGCGATGGTGGATGAAGCAGCATGTCTGCAGATTATCACGGAGTCAGAGAGAGAAGGTGGTCTCACCGTTTGCCCAGCAGTTTGAGCGCCATGAGGGAGAAGATGAGGAGGCTGAACATGAAGAGCAGGAAGACGTAGAAGATCTGAGGCAGCGCGTTCCGGATGCTTCTGATGGCTCTGCGGAGCTGAACACAAACAAACAGACGGACTCAGAGTTCATGAGGCGTCTGACGCTGCTCGTCCTCCCACAGGACACACGCACACACACACTCATACAAACACTGACTAATGATGCGTTCAGGCGCCGTCAGCTCACAGATTCAAACATTTCCATGTTTAGCAGGAAGCAGGAAGTTTAAACAGCAACTGAACACATTCATGATGCAGCGATTACAGCACAGACACACATGATGGGCAGCTGGGGTAACAGACTGCTGCATGTGACGGTCTACCTGCGAGACACCTGAACACACACCTGCCCCGAGCTTCTTAACAGAGATTTCTCGTACTTTTACACAACTGTGTGGTCCAAAGAACAAATAGGTACAAACAGTGTGAGAATGCAGTGAAACAGGCTGTAATGGCTGCAACATAATCCTTGATGGGTCAAAGGTCGTCCACTAGAAGTTCTTGTTGTTTCCACTGACAGGCTCAGATTGTTATTCTAAGTGTGTGACAACATGACAGAAAGGATCCCTACAGAGATAGACCTTTTTGTTACAGAGGAAGATGATTGTTTTAACCACACACAGACGTTACATCGCTCTCTGCACACACACCAGACTCCATTCAGAAAAACACTGATTTAAGCTCACAGGACAGGAGCTGCTGCTCTGCTGCTGCCTGCATCTGTTAGTTTGTTTCATGTTATTCTGTTGTACACAATAGTTGTGTTTTTTCCAAACTAACCTTTTAAAACAACAAAGTCACACCATAACACAAACAGACTCACAGATCAAGGCAGCAGTAGACCAGCGGCAGCTCCTGTGTTCTGCGATTTAAAATCACTGTTTTTATCAGTGTCGTCTGGTGGCTTTGAGGAGAGAGACTTAAAATCTAAAAATAATATTAAAATCAGTCATTTACAGCAGAATCATCTGGAGAACAATGTTTCTATAGTATAATACCTGTTGATTTAGTGTTTCTTTTGTCAGCAGTGGAACTAAACTGTTTGTCCTGAGGGAGGTGCTACAAGCTCACAAGTCTAAAGGTTCATCCTCTGAGGAGCAGGAAGGAGATCCGACCATTTCCATCAGTGATACGTCTAACAAAAAAAACAAGCTCAGGAAATAACATTTTATTTCCATGACAACATGAGTGAGTGAAAGGTTTACCTGTCGTCCCTCTGTGACGTTAACCAACAGCAGTGGGCGCAGGACTCTGGACCAGCGGACAGCGTAACAGTTTGCAGCTTTCAGCGCTCCGTAGATGATGATGTCGACCAGAGTGAGCTGAAAGATAGACAGAGGGAGACACAGAGTGTCACCTGCTGCCAAAAAACGGAAAGCAGGGGGCGACTCCACAGAAGAAGTGTGATCCTATAGAAGTCTATGAGAACATGCTCCTCCTCCTCTCCTGATGTATCTCCTCAGTAAACATGTTCCTAATGAGTTTATGGTCTCAGTCACAGCATGATGTTCATTTAGTCACTGATGCTCCCACTGAGAGTTGATGGCTGTGTTCGATGGCTGTATTACATGCTACATACTACATGCTACATGCTACATGCTATATACTAAATACTACATGCTACATGCTACATGCTATATACTAAATACTACATGCTACATGCTACATACTACATACTACATGCTACATGCTATATACTAAATACTACATGCTACATACTACATACTACATGCTACATGCTATATACTAAATACTACATGCTACATGCTACATGCTACATACTACATGCTACATGCTACATGCTAAATACTACATGCTACATGCTACATGCTACATACTATATACTATATACTACATGCTACATGCTACATACTATATACTATATACTACATGCTACATGCTATATACTAAATACTACATGCTACATGCTACATACTACATGCTACATGCTACATACTACATGCTACATATAGTATAGTATAGTACGAGTGTTCGGTTGTACTCTCTGAGGAGTCCGCTGTCCAAGAACATCTTGTTTTAGCTTCCCAAAATTAGCATCCTCAAAGCCACAGTCACTAAGAAGTAAGTATGCATTTTGCTAACCGAGCTAGCACTAGCGTTAGCTGGTAACTTCGCCCTCTTTTCTAAATATGGTCGCTGGTACGACCAAAAGGCCAAACACAGGGTTAAAAAAAGCCCAAAAACACAAAGGTGGACGTAACAGCGGCTACACTCACTTCTTATTGACAGTCTGCACACTGAATTTTCAAAATAAAAGCATAAAGAAACACATCACGCTGTAAATTGTTGCCATTTTATCTGATGAGTTTCCTGTTTGAAGAAATCTGAACCTCATAACCGACAGGATCACGTGCTGTTTGTGATAAATACAGTCAGAGCGTGTAAGTAAAGAGATCATATTATTTAATGTGACCTGAGCTGATTGGTCGCCTCACTCTCTGAGTCACCAGGAAGTCTTTCTGCTGTAAAGATGCTGACGAGGCAACATGTCCGGCTAAAGGTTGTTTCACAACAACAGGCAGAAAGTCTCCTCAGCACATTCTGACTGTGCAGCTCTGACAGGAACTCAGGTCAGCACACAGCAAACTCTGCAGCCTCCACAGACCAGGAAGTGATCCAAGTCCTGACTGTGAAACTCACCCAGGATTAAAACACGTGTGAAAACTGGAACAGTTAAAGTCGGCGTTGGACTTGTTTGTAGCTCTCAGATTAAATCATTTGATGGGCCAACAGAACGAGCGCTCACACCAGGGAGCAGCACTGAAGAGAACTGACAGTCTTTGTTTTGAACGATTCAGAAACAGAGAGGAAGCATTATACTGTGAGCTAACTGCTAACAGGCTAGCACTGCTCGTTCACATTAGCTTCAAACTTCTATGTGCTACATTTTGACAAAGTAATCAGCTAACACGAGAGCTAGCTTGGTTAGCAAAGTGCATCTGAAATATAGCCTACATTTTCTATTTGGGATGCTAATTTAGGCTAACAAAAACATGCTTTATATTAAATGTGCTTACTGAAAAAACAGACGACTCCTCAGAGTGTTTTAGTACAACCGAATGTTGAACAGTACATTTCTAGGTCACCATGGTAGCAACCTGTCAGTCACAGGTAGCCTCGCCCTAACCCCTCCCCTCTTCCTGGTCTGTGTGACTCTAAATGCATCAGTGACTAAATGAACATCCTGCTGTGTTGAAGGATTCATATATGACATTGATAAGCCCCTCCTACCATGAGGAAGACATTGATAAGCCCCTCCTACCATGAGGATGACGATGATGCAGATGTTTTTGGGATCTTTCCAGAACTTGTCTCGAGGGATCACTTTGGCGTAGTGAACGAGTCTGAAGGTGAAGACGAGCAGACAGAGCAGCTCCACCAACATGGTCGCCTGAACACACACACACACACACACACACCCACAAACACACACACACACACACACACACACACACACACACACACACACACAAACACACATGTTAACACATGTGACTTTGAAACTGGTTTGAACTGGTTTCACTCAGTTTTTTGTTTCAGCTGTGATAGCAACATGTGTTTGTTAGCATTTAGCATCTTTAGTCTTCTTTACACATTTGAAGATTTAAGGTAGATAGTCGTCTTAAAAACAGAATCATAAACATAAATATATCAAATGTTTGTGCGGCCATCTTACCCATATAGGCAGAGGGAAGACGGCCGGCTCCTCGAAGATGGCCAGAGACAGATCGACCAGGATGAAGAAGTAGAGGAGAACCTGAGCGACCCAGTGGTTGTAGAGCAGATACAGTCTGAAAACACACACACACACACACACACACACTAAAGTGAACGACTATTATTTCTTTAAACTATCGATAAAACTCATGTGGCAGCATTTTTCTGACATCACAGAGTGCGACGCTCAGATGCTGTTAGCATGTGATTCTGTGTGTCCGATCAAAAGTATGACGTCACATTTTCTCCATCAATAAGTCAATGGTCAGCAAAATCAGGTTAGGCATTTTTTAAGGTAAAAAAACATAATTAAAACCCATTAAGTGGCTAATTCACATCAGCTAACGTTAGCATTCTAACAATTCTTAGCTATATTACTGTAAGCTAGCTAACATTACTGCTAGCTAAGGATTTATGGCTTTCCTATCGTATCTTGTAACACTATCAAGCACTAATGTTAGCTAGCAAATGGTTGAAAGCTTTAACGTTAGCTGCAGTCTGAGAGCGGCTAACGTTAGCTGCAGTCTGAGGGCGGCTAACGTTAGCTGCAGTCTGAGAGCGGCTAACGTTAGCTGCAGTCTGAGAGCGGCTAACGTTAGCTGCAGTCTGAGGGCGGCTAACGTTAGCTGCAGTCTGAGAGCGGCTAACGTTAGCTGCAGTCTGAGGGCGGCTAACGTTAGCTGCAGTCTGAGAGCGGCTAACGTTAGCTCCAGTCTGAGAGCGGCTAACGTTAGCTCCAGTCTGAAAACGGCTAACTGGTTATAGATTATATTTGCCCACGTTAACACTGTTTATTGTCCTTCAGCGGTCAAATGATTCTCTGTCTGATTTTCAACATTTTCTGGAAAATCAAACGTCATGACAGGGAAAATGGCTGCCGTGGGAAAATAGCAAATGTTGATGAAAGAACGTCACTCAGTACAGCAGTGTAAGTCACAGACACATCTTTAAAGTTACAGAGATACACTCTCTGAGTGTTAACGTCACGTTTAATGAAAAATAAAAGTGTGTGTGTCTGAAACTTTACTGTGGTCAAACAGGAGGATCCTGTTCTCACCTGACAGACTGAGGCGACGTGTCGAAGAAGATGTTCCTGTTGTACTGAGCGTCTGACACATAGATGGAGGCCAGGTCGAAGTCCTGAAACACACACACACACACACACACACACACACAGTTAAAGGATGAAGCTGACTTTAATTTATCGACACAATTTGTCAAAGTTTATCCAGCCAGCATGTAGGAAAAACTATGGTGGCCCTGAAGGTCAAAACAGAGAGATAACAACAGATAACGTAGACCTCCATCACAAACATGAGAAACATTTAGATTTTCATAACAAGGCGAGCCCGATGTTCTCATGTCATGTTAATTATTATTATTTATATAAATACATCATGAGTGATTTTTATCATCATTCTGTTTTTGCTTCATGATTTAAAAAGTCTGTTTGCTTCATTTTCTTGTTTTTGTTTTTGTTTGTTTCATATCTGATTCTTCTTATCGACAGGTCGTCTGTCTGTGTCAGCCCTGTGACTGACTGGTGACCAGTCCAGGGGGTACCCCGCCTTTCGCCCAGTGACAGCTGGGATAGGCTCCAGCCCCCCCCGCCCCTGAACAGGATAAGCGGTGTAGATGATGGATGGATTCTTATTAACTGATTATTTGTAGCAGTGACGGACTTAAATCTCTGTGACAGTTTTAACAACCTGCTGAGCTTCAGAGCTGCAGAACTTGAGGCAGAGCTTCTTGTGTTGGATTCTTGAGCTCAAACAAAATCAATTGGGAATTATTTTGTTAATTTATCGATCATTTGAGTCGGTTTTCAAAATAAAACACAACATCCTGCGGGGTCTTCTGACACAGTGTCTCTGTCAGTGAACTGAACCTCTGTGATCAGCACTTTTTATTCTTATTGATGAAACAACTCATGACAAACATGAACACATGAGAGTGTCTGACAGTGCAGGAGAAAGTCTTTTAACCCTCTGAAGCTCATTAAAGGGACATAAAGAGAATTACTGTGTTTTAAATGTTGACTTGTGCACCACTGAATCTTTCAGGAGTTCAAAATGAAGCCGGCGGCCCCTGTGTGGGTCGCAGAGAGGCTTCATCCTGACGGTGTGTGAAGTTTATTATTTAGTGTTTTATGAGGACAAGAGTCCATCAGGTCTCTGCTGCAGTCATGTGAGAGTGAAGACATGTCCTCTTCAGCCAACACACACACACACACACACACACACACACAGCAGCAGCAGCAGCAGCATCAGAGTCTCACCTCTTTGCTCTTCGCAGGATTCCCTCCGTTAGGAGCTCCGCTTCCTTTTCCTGCACTCTCATCAGGAATGTCGTCCGTCTTCTCCGCCTCCGACATCTCAAACTTCGGCTCCGTTCTTCTGTTAAAACTTCTTGAAACACGTTATTTCAGCGCCGCAGATGAGTGTGTGTCTGCGTGAAGTGTGTGTGAGGAGCCACATCACATGTTTTCCTCTCGGCGGACCTCCATCAGCCTGCAGTCCACCTCTCTAATGCTCCGAGCGGCTGTTTGTGCTCCGCTCATAAACCAGACTCATGCTGCATTCAGGGACCGGAGAGAGCGTGGGGAAACACAGAAACTGTGACGTGGAACAGGTTCGTGAGAAGGAGCGGCTCGGGTTCGATTCCAACCATTGGTCCATGGCGCTCGCTTTCCCTCATTTCCGGCCTCTCTTCTAACAATAAGGTCAAAAGTTAAAGGAAATAATTCCGAATAAATAAAGAAATAAAAATGTAATAAAAAAGTAAAGCAGTCGGGAGGCGATGAATTAATTAATCAATCCAAAAAAAATCAATAGATCATCATTTTTCTTTATGAAGCATCTTTCCAATAAATCAATTTAATTCAAAGTTATTTACAAAGTTCACCAAAATAACAACAAACAACCTTTAACAAAATAAAAGACGATTGGATTGGACAATAAAAGATCAATAATAAGAAGAAAATACAAATATAACTCTACTATAGATTAATTTATAGTATATAATTAGTATTGTAATAATCACCAGTGAAATGTTAAGAAAAGAAAACAGTACTAAAATAATGTATTATATTAATTTAAAAAATATATAAAATAAAGGACCAACTGTCAATCAACTGGCTTCAGCAGCTTTTCTTTCTTAAATATAAGAATATGTATTTGTTATATTTTGTTAAATAATGTAATTATTGATGATTTGTTCTTTATTAACTGACTCATTTTACATATTTTGGTGAATTTTGTTTTTATGAAACTTTATTTTAAAAATTTTTTCTTTAATTGAAAAAATGCAGCCAGTTCGTTTTTGTGTTGATTTTAGTTTTTCTGACTTTAATTGTAGACCGTGAAGGCTGCACGAGGTGTCATGTGACTCACAGCTGCAGGATAACGGAAACGGGGAGAGAGGCGTTTAAAGACACCAAATAAAAATCAAACAGTTGATTGGAATTAAAGACTGAAGTTGATATTTTCAGATTAAATCTGAATGTTTGCATTGATCATGTTTTTACGTCATAACAGAGTTATGTCACACAGCATCACAACTGGATCTGATGACGTCACCAGGAGCTCAAATACTGTAAAAACATGTTTCAGTTAGAACACAAAGACAGCTGAGCTGAAATCATTGAAACTTTTGATCAGCAGCTGAACACGTGATGCTAGATATTATTGATCCCTTTTTGACTGATTACAATTCCAGTGAAACAAAAGAAATTTCAGGAGTTTTATGTGGAACACTTTTCAGAGTACATGTTTGATTTCCTTGTGACGTGTATTAAACGTCCATCACTGCAGACCGCTGCTCACTGGATCAAACTTTGGTGGATACAGAGTAATTATGTTATTTTCCCCTTGAACAGACAATGTAATCAATGTTTACTTAATGATCCTGACAGAATGATTATTAGTTTTGGTCCGAAGAGACTTTTTTCAGCTGCAGGAAGAAAAACTTTTTTAATGTGAAACTTTGAATCTAAAAGAAACACCTGAAATCTCTGGTGCCTCGCTTCCATCAGGTGTTTCTCTGCACTTTCACTCTGTTTCAGTGTGCACGTGCTGCCACCTGCTGGTCACTCTGCAGGCTGAAACCTCACGGCTCTGCCTGGCTGACGTCATGAGAGCTTATTGGTCTTTAAAAACGTCCCCAGCTGCAGAGGAGCCTCAGGGTCAGATGTGATCAATATGTGATCAAAACACTTTTTATTCGACCATGATTCTTATTGGACACGTCTCCTTTTATTAAACATTAAAAACACTCGGCAGAAATAAACGACAGCTAAACAGTTACAAGCTGACATCAACAGTTTCACATAAAAGGATCTGTTTTCATGACGCAACAATGTCAGTATAAACTTGTCTCTTCGTTTTCACCCTGTCACTCTGTCCACTCTGTTCATCAGCGGCGTGCACAGACTTTTTGAGGGGCAGTGGCGAAAAGGAAAAAAAGGGCACATACAGCACGGTCTCGCCACTGACGAGGGCACTAAGACATGTTGGTATGTTATACAAATGGCACATTATATAGCCTTAAAACAGACTAACTAGACAGACTACTGAAGTTAGTTTGTAGTTAGGATCAGCATCCACGAGAACTGTGTAGATTCAACGTTGGACTGTGAAGAACACACAGACATAAATAAATAAATCCGTAGGGGGTCCGGGGTCTTCCCCCACAACATTTTCAATTAAGTAGATGCCATTTCCTGTGTTCTAGTGCATTTTAACACCATATTAGCACCAGATAATCCAAACTGGTTCTGTGAGATATAGTTCTGGCTCAATATAGATCAAAAAAGGGCCCAACATAAAAGTCATTGCAACAGTAATGTTTCATAGTATTTCTTGGTCCTAATAGTCTTCTGGAGTTTAGTGTGTTTTCCACCCGAGAGGGCACTTCAGCACGCGTTTTAAAGTTCTACAGTAAACAGTGAGACTTTCAAATAATCTCCTCGTAACCCCCTAACCAGAATGTTACTGTAAATTCAAATAATACACAGAAAAATACTGCATTTTATTTTTACAGTAATAGGCTGTAAAGTCATTTCACAGTATGAATGCTGTAAAAGAATTTTCTGGCTCCAGTGTGTTGCAATATACTGGCAATTTTAAAGAAATAAAATAGTTAATAGTTTTGCCAACCAGGAGGGCACTTTGACACGCGGGGGCGACTGCCCCCCCTGCCCCCCCCCCCCCGTGCACACCACTGCTGTTCACTCTGTCACTCTGTCCACCCTGTCACCCTGTCACTCTGTCACTCTGTTCACTCTGTCACTCTGGTCACCCTGTCACCCTGTCACCCTGTCACTCTGTTCACTCTGTCCACCCTGTCACCCTGTCACTCTGTCACCCTGTCACTCTGTCACTCTGTTCACTTTGTTCAGCCTGTCACTCTGTACACTCTGTTCATCCCCTCACTCTGTTCACTCTGTTCACCCTGTCACCCTGTCACTCTGTCACTCTGTCCACCCTGTCACTCTGTCACTCTGTCCACCCTGTCACCCTGTCACTCTGTCACCCTGTCACTCTGTCACTCTGTTCACTTTGTTCAGCCTGTCACTCTGTACACTCTGTTCATCCCCTCACTCTGTTCACTCTGTTCACCCTGTCACCCTGTCACCCTGTCACTCTGTTCACTCTGTCCACCCTGTCACTCTGTTCACTCTGTCCACCCTGTCACCCTGTCACTCTGTCACTCTGTTCACTCTGTCACTCTGTTCACTTTGTTCAGCCTGTCACTCTGTACACTCTGTTCATCCCCTCACTCTGTTCACTCTGTTCACCCTGTCACCCTGTCACTCTGTTCACTCTGTCCACCCTGTCACTCTGTTCACTCTGTCCACCCTGTCACTCTGTCACTCTGTCCACCCTGTCACCCTGTCACTCTGTCACTCTGTTCACTCTGTCACTCTGTTTACTCTGTCACCCTGTCACTCTGTCACTCTGTTCACTTTGTTCAGCCTGTCACTCTGTACACTCTGTTCATCCCCTCACTCTGTTCACTCTGTTCACCCTGTCACCCTGTCACTCTGTTCACTCTGTCCACCCTGTCACTCTGTCACTCTGTTCACTCTGTCCACCCTGTCACTCTGTTCACTCTGTTCACTCTGTCCACCCTGTCACTCTGTCACTCTGTCCACCCTGTCACCCTGTCACTCTGTCACTCTGTTCACTCTGTCACTCTGTTCACTCTGTCACCCTGTCACCCTGTCACTCTGTTCACTCTGTTCACCCTGTCACCCTGTCACTCTGTCACTCTGTTCGTTCTGTTCAGTCTGTCACTCTGTCACTCTGTCACTCTGTCCACCCTCTCACTCTGTACACTCTGTTCATCCCGTCACTCTGTTCACTCTGTTCACCCTGTCACTCTGTCACTCTGTTCAGTCTGTCAGTCTGTCACTCTGTCACTCTGTTCACTCTGTCACTCTGTTCACTCTGTCACTCTGTCCATTCTGTCCATTCTGTTCACTCTGTCACTCTGTTCACTCTGTCACTCTGTCCATTCTGTCCATTCTGTTCACTCTGTCACTCTGTTCACTCTGTCACTCTGTCCACTCTGTCACTCTGTTCACTCTGTCACTCTGTCCATTCTGTCCATTCTGTTCACTCTGTCACTCTGTTCACTCTGTCACTCTGTCCACTCTGTCACTCTGTTCACTCTGTCACTCTGTCCATTCTGTCCATTCTGTTCACTCTGTCACTCTGTTCACTCTGTCACTCTGTTCACTCTGTCACTCTGTCCACTCTGTCACTCTGTTCAGCCTGTCACTCTGTACAACCTCTCACTCTGTCACTCTGTTCAGTCTGTCACTCTGTTCACTCTGTCACTCTGTCCACCCTCTCACTCTGTACACTCTGTTCATCCCGTCACTCTGTTCACTCTGTTCATCCCGTCACTCTGTTCACTCTGTTCACCCTGTCACTCTGTCACTCTGTTCAGTCTGTCACTCTGTCACTCTGTCACTCTGTTCACTCTGTCACTCTGTTCACTCTGTCACTCTGTTCTTGAATCCTGGGTCAGCCGTAGTGGGCCTTCCTGTGTGGAGTCTGCATGTTCTCCCCGTGCATGCGTGGGTCCCCGTGACCCCGAACAGGATAAGCGGTATAGATGACGGATGGATAAACGCAAAAACTAAAACAAGAAACAATCTTAAAAAATATATAATTATATAGAAAAAAATCAATAACTTGATGTAACTTATTATAGCCCTTCTGTGTGTGTGTGTGTGTGTGTGTGTGTGTGTGTGTGTGTGTGTGTGTGCCTGTGTGTGTTGTTTGTGTTGAAGGTTGTCGTGCCGACGAGCTGCAGCTTCTTCTTCTTCAATTTCATGAAGATGTTTCACTATTATCACCTGCTGCTCCTCTCATCAATAATCCATCACAGCCACAGTTCACTGACCCGCCATGCTGTGTGTGTGTGTGTGTGTGTGTGTGTGTGTGTGTGCCCTGTATTTACTCCCTGCCCTCCTGCATTAAACCTGGTGTCACGTTCATCTTTTTGTCCTGAGACTGTAAACCTGCGTCAGCAGCGGCTCAATAAAGTTTATACAAACATCAGCCACAGTGTGAGACCACCTGACACTGTTCCTCAGCTCTAAACTTATCAAGGATCATTTTCCTCTTAAAGACTTTTGATTTGGTCATTGATCTTTCAATAGGAGAAACAGACGGTGGCTGACAAGGACAAAAACATTGGAAATGTGTCGCCCCCTGCTGACTGGCTGCAGTATAGCTCATAAAGCCCGCCTCCTCCATGTTAACAGATGGGACATGAGTCAAACTATAACCGAAACACACACACACACAGGTGAAGCCTGTTAAAAGGACACGTCACAAACTCTGTAATTAAAGTAAAACATTTGTTAAACATTTATTTTGACTGAATCATTTATCAAAACATTTCAAACATCCCAAACAGCAACTGTGATTTCAGTGAGTTATAAAAGTTTAAATTACAAAATAAAATTACAAACTTCCTGTTCTGATCACTTTTATTGATTTTGAAGTACAAAAGCAGAAAAATGAGCTGAGAGTGAAACAAGAACTAAACCAGAAGAAACATCACCAACAGCTCCAGATTAGATCTCCAACAGGAAGTGACATCATATAGACAAAATAAAAGAACCCTTCAAACAGCTGATGAGCACGATTTCAGATATTTGTGAGGCTGTATTTGAACCTGGTGACAGGTTCTGCTCAGGTGTGTCGTCTGGTCGGCAAAATCCCTGAACTCCTGACGGACGCTGAGACTCCGCCCTGCTCCAGGTGGTACTTCTCCTCCAGCAGAGAGGATCAGAGTCTCCGTCAGAGAGCTGCAGCTTTATGTACAAACTTGGTCAAATTAAACTAGTTCTGTTCTTTTGCAGAAAGTTCTAGAAAGACTTCCATCTGATGGCTGACAGGATGGTGTGGATGAAGTAGAGCAGAGTCGCCACGTAGGAGAAAACCTGCAGAGACACAGAGAGAGAGTCTGAGTGAAAGCGGCAGGAGAGGCAGCTCCACCTCGACGTTACGACCATCTGACCGACCCCAGTGTTACCGGCCCTTTAAGGAATGAGGCCCTCTGGGTAGCATGCATGTCATGTAAGCTATGACTATGTTACAATGTTACAATGTTACAGTTTCATGTAGCAGACGCGTTTGTCCGAAGCGACGTACATCTGAGAGTTAATACGACATGAGCAACGACCGAGACAGGAGGGGGCGGAGTCAGACAGAGCCAACACACAGCTTCAGGTGTGATCGAGGACAGGTGCTGACAGGAAGTGCACAGGGCGTTATTTTGTTTTGTTTTCATAATGACCATCAGCAGCATCAACGAGGTCAATATAGTCATCATCATCATCCTGAGAATCTTAAGCAACATCAACCACATCCTCAATGTCGTCATCATCAGTAGCATCAATATCTTTAAGGTCAGAGGTCAGAGGTGTTCATGACAGAGCCGGTTGGAAGGACGTATTTACAGGTCGATTGTGTCACAGCAGCGCGTCGGAGGCTGTCACATGTTGAAGGCTCTTTCAGATGCGTCCTCATTTTCTCAGGCCGCGAAGGATCCATCGGGTGCATCCTTCGCAGCCCAACGTATCCCAAGATTCATTGCCAACAGAAATCAAAAGAAGATTCCGAGGCACGCTCTTTAAACAGTTTTAATGCCTTTAGTATGTTGGCATGGCATTGCCAGTATTTCAAACAAGATGGCGGACTCTGAAGCGGCCGAGGAATAAAATGTCAAAGTTTTTGGTTTCAACTCAGTCGAAGAGCTAGAGAAACAAATGTTGATCAGATGATCTTTAAAAAAACAGGTTAAGTTACGTAACGTTAGTTATGCTAGCTAGTTAGCCCACTAGCTACATGTGTGGAGGGAAGTGAATCTCTCAAAATTTCAAAATAAAGTACTCAAGGTAACAATAAAAATAACGTCTGATTCGTGTGCAAATGAAAGTCAGGTGAGCAGCAGGAAATTAATGGGGGGGTGGACTTTCAAAATAAAGCTGCAGGTAAGCAGCAATAAAAACAAATGTCAGGTAAGCGTTAAGTAAGTGGCCCCTCTCCCAAACCAACTCCACGTTCTCGATAATCTGCTGCCTGACGGTCACAGGCTGCGGTTATGATGCTCGGAACGGACCAATGGGAGTTAAGAATGAACAGGTTGAGGCGTTCAGGAGTTGAGGCGTGTGCTGCTCCAGGTACACGTTTCTCTGTACACTTTCTGACTCACCACAGCAGAGATGTCGAGCTGGTAGTTCTGGAAGTTCGGCCCGTCCTTCAAGTCCAGAGTCACTTTGGCCAGAGACACGGAGGCGCTGAGGTAGAAGAAGGCCGCGATGCCGTGATACACAAAGTCCTGCAGGACGAGGAGGAGGAAGGAACAAGGACGTCAGAGACAGTGAACGTGACAGTCACACACACGCACACACACACACACACACACACACTGCTACACAATCTGATGTGTGTCTGGTGTCTCATGAAAGGAAATTCTTCTTTCATCTGATAAATAACTGAAAACTCTCCGTGGTGCGTTCAGGGCCCTTTGTAATCTAAGAGTTCAGAGGCTGCTGATGGATCAGATTAAGGATCATTCTGGTATCTTAAACCTACATTAACACATGTTGTGTCTGAATGACAAACTAAAGACTTCATCCTGCAGCAGTGAATCAGGCTGTAATGGCTGCAACATAATCCTTGATGGGTCAAAGGTCGTCCACTCAAAGTTCTTGTTGTTTCCACTGACAGGCTCAGATTGTTATTCTAAGTGTGTGACAACATGACAGAAAGGATCCCTACAGAGATAGACCTTTTTGTTACAGAGGAAGATGATTGTTTTAACCACACACAGACGTTACATCGCTCTCTGCACACACACCAGACTCCATTCAGAAAAACACTGATTTAAGCTCACAGGACAGGAGCTG
This sequence comes from Semicossyphus pulcher, assembly GCF_022749685.1. NCBI lineage: Eukaryota > Metazoa > Chordata > Actinopteri > Labriformes > Labridae > Semicossyphus > Semicossyphus pulcher. The sequence goes on from NW_027211681.1 coordinate 28,931,897, forward strand.
CTGCCTGGATCACTTTGCTTGTTTGAGTTATTGTTTGTTACATATTGTTCTAAATATGAGCTAAATATCTAACTCACAAAGTCACACCTGAATAAAGGCTCTACCTCCAACACTACTCTTAGAGACTTTAGGTACCACAAGCAGGCCTGCATCCTGGGAGCGCAATGTTCTAGAGGAGTAATATGGCACTATGAGCTCTTTAAGATATGATGGTGCCTGACCATTAAGAGCTTTGTAAGTAAGAAGAAGGATTTTAAATTCTATTCTATATTTTACAGGAAGCCAGTGCAGAGAGGCTAATACAGGAGAGATGTGATCTCTCTTCCTAGTTCTTGTCAGCACACGTGCTGCAGCATTTTGTACCAGCTGCTGAGTTTTTAGTGACTTATTAGGGCAGCCTGATAGTAACGAGTTACAATAATCCAACCTGGAAGTAACGAATGCATGGACGAGTTTTTCTGCATCGTGTTGAGACAGGATGTGTCTGATGTTTGTTGAGAAGGTGAAAGAAGGCTGTCCTTGATATTTGTTTTATGTGGGAGATGAAGGACATATCCTGATCAAACAGAACTCCCAGATTCCTAACAGTAGTGCTGGATGCCAGGCTGATGCCATCTAGGGCAGCTATATCATTAGAGAAAGAGTCTCTAAGGTGTTTTGGGCCGAGCACAATAACTTCAGTTTGTCTGAATTAAGTAGCAGAAAGTTTCTAGTCATCCAGATCTTTATGTCCTTAAGGCATGCTTCTAGTTTAGATAGCTGATTGGTTTCGTCTGGCTTCATAGATAAGTATAATTGAGTATCATCTGCATAACAATGAAAATTAATGGAGTGTTTCCTCATGATATTACCCAGAGGAAGCATATATAAGGTAAAAAGAATCGGTCCGAGCACAGAACCTTGTGGAACTCCATGACTAACTTTGGTGTGCATAGAGGACACATCATGAACATTAACAAACTGAGATCGATCTGATAGATAAGATTTAAACCAACTTAGTGCAGATCCTGTAATGCCAATTAAATGTTCTAATCTCTGTAACAGGATGTGATCGAAGTCAGAGTGCAGATCGTCGGCCATATTAAAGGATTGGATCTCGTTTTGCCTTTCACGTCTTTATAAAGAGAGGACAGTGGATCGTGTTGGAAACAGGGGAAGAGAGTGGGGATGACAGGCAGCAAGGGGCCAGGGGCGGGAGATGAACCTGGGGCCGTCGCATCAAGGACTGTAGCCTCTGTACATGACCGCCGATTTAAACACTGAGCTAAACCAGCGGCAGAATTTAAATAATCTGATCAACTTTGACTCTTCTGTCTGTGAATCGAGCGTCACATCGCTGAGACGTTACAGAACGGACATCAGTGTCTTTGCTTAATGTGTGCAGGACTTACTGCTGCGGCCCAGCTTCCTTTGTTGTGATGCCCCCCGCAGGCGAACACCACCATCCAGATAAACGTCATGACGAAGCAGAAGACGGACACGAACATCACCCAGCCCTGAGGGTTCGCAGGCACCACCAGCGTGCAGGCCACCAGGATCCACACCAGACCCCCGAAGATCTGCAGGAGACATGAGGGGAGGTCAAGCTGATCAAATCGAAACCACTCATTCTACAGAAGTCTGATCCTATAGAAGTCTATGAGAACATGCTCCTCCTCCTCTCCTGATGTATTCCCTCAGTAAACATGTTCCTAATGAGTTTATGGTCTCAGTCTCTAGTTTCAAGTCTTCTTCAACACAGCATGATGTTCATTTAGTCACTGATGCTCCCATTGAGAGTCACACAGACCAGGAAGAGGGGCGGGGTTAGGGCGGGGCTACCTGTGATTGAAAGGTAGTCACATTCTTATCTACAGTCTCCAGATGTCAGCAGAAACATTCTGATGAATGTGATGATAAAAAGAAGCCGATCATGTTTCTGCCTCATTGATTAATCGACTGATCGACCTGCAGCCGTACCTCAGCCTGTCACTTTGGTCCTTTGACCGTCGGAGCTCCTTGTTTGCAGATAAAGTCTTCTCCCGTCTCACGGCGAACCTGATCTCTCTCAGCTTTAATTGTTCGTCTGTTTCATTATTTTGTCTCCTGTGTTTGCAGCAGGGCGTCGCTCCGTTCACTCTACACCTCCGATGATTGACAGGCTGCATAATTCATGGAGCTGCACCAGACTCCACCTGCTCACACTGTGTGTGTGTGTGTGTGTGTGTGTGTGAATGCATGAGTTCATGTTAAAAACAGCAGGTACATTCCTGCTCGCTCTGACCGTCAGCTGTGACGTTAAATCTGCATCACAGAAATGTTTGTGTGTCTTTATCAGCTCCTGTTTTCATTCTGATCTGCGCTCCGTCACGCAGGAGGATGATATCAGTCGGCCTGACGCCTGTCCCCTCTGACCCCCGAGCTCACGGACAAACAGTGTCTCATGTGAAGAGCTTGTTCTCCTTCTCACACAATCACACAAACTTGAACTCGTTTCTCTGGTTTCTTCCTTCACAGTGAACCCGTGTTCAGCTAACGTAGGCGTCCCGCTGCTCAGACTCGACCCCGCAGACGTTTGTTTGTCTCTTTTTTTTTTATCAAACTGAAAACATTTAAAGCAAAACTTTATTAACTGCAGTCAACAAAAGATTTGAGAGCAAAACTGTTTCATGAAGATCAAACTGGTGATTAAAAATGTTTCAGTGCAAATAAAAAACTTTACTTTACAAATTCCCAAAGTTTTGCTTTAAAATCAAAAAGTCATGTCTGAAGTTGAGCTGACTGTGGTGGGCGGGGCTTAGCTGAACGATGTAAGACACGTCTCTATTGGACGGTCTGATCAGAGAACATTATGGATTCAAAAGCAAAAGTTTGTGATTTGCTTTCAAACATTTTTTTCCATTTGGTGAAACATGAAAGACAAAAGTCACCTCAGAGATAATCTGCTAAGTGTGCAGGATGTGTGTGCGTGACGTCGTTCATCAGAGTTTTCAGGTGTCTCTTCTTTCAATATTTATTTCTGCTTTTACATTCGGTCACAGATTTCTGATCTTTCTCCTCACAAGTTTCAAACAGACTTGTTAGTTTAGCTTTAATGTCTCTGAGGAGAAATACGTGTCGCCTGACTGCAGCATCTAATGAGACAATGACCGATTACACGTGAGCAAAGTGAATGTTCACTATTTTCACTGCGTTGTTCTTTGCTTCAGTTGGACGCTGCGCTGCAGGACACTGAGCCTCCGGACATCAGGCATGTGACTGCTCTGCTGAGTTAAAGTGTTCAGCTGGATCTGCCTCACTCTGTTCATGTGTCAGTAACCATGGCACACCTTGTTCACCATCAGAGGAGCTATTTGTCCATCTTACTTTCTGCAGGCCGACACGGTGTGAAGGTGACGCTGTACAAACCAGACGCAGACAAAGTCCAGATCTTAAGACTCTCTGTGTTCTGCAGTAATTCTTTCAGAATGACACAAGTTAAAAACAAGACTGACCTGCAAAACCACAAATCACTTTCTTTGATCTCTTTAAGGTTTCTTTGTGTTTAAACCAAGAAAATAAAAGTGTTTCCGGTCTCTGCAATAAAACCGGAATGAGACAGAAACAATGTGAGCGAAATCATGAAGGAAATGAGACTGAAAATGTAACCGTGACATGATGTCATAAAACACGAGCCTGTCACTATGCACTGCTCTGGACAGTTATCTGCACACAGACTCATAATCTACCGCACTCATTAAAACACTGGGATGGTTCGGTCCGTGCGTAAAAGCTGCGTAAAAGCTGCGTAAAGGTGAGCGCACTGCCGTCCCAGCGGCTGTTTCTTACCAGCTCCGGCAGGTAGAGGATGTCGGGGATGGTGGTACATATTCCGACCCCGCTGGGGAGGTTCCCCATGGTGGCAGTGTTGGAGGCCATCGTGCTGCTGCTGCTGCTGCTCGGACTGAAGCGGGACTCAGCGCTGCTGCCGTTTAAACCAGGAGAAGACCAGAAAAACCGGAACCCCCATCCGCCGGAGGAGACACGCCCGGCGGGGAGAGCTCAGTGAGGCTGCCGGCTGCGCGTGAGGCTCAGAGTGATGGAGGGTCAGAGTGAGACGGACTTATCAATGTTTGACTCGCGTGACTCATTGATCACCATGACAACCTGAAGCAGCAGCAGCAACAACAACAGCAGCAGTAGCAGCAGGCAAACACACAGAAACAGTACAAAATCAATATTATGAAATAATAATAATTATTATTGGCAGTTTTAGTGAAAGGGACGAGTTTAAACCTGAAACCTAATTTGACATATTTTGGCTCTAAATGACGTTCATCCTGCAGCAGTGAAACAGGCTGTAACGGGCTTTTACATAATCCTTGATGGGTCAAAGGTCGTCCACTAACAGTTCTTGTTGTTTCCACTGACAGGCTCAGATTGTTATTCTAAGTGTGTGACAACATGACAGAAAGGATCCCTACAGAGATAGACCTTTTTGTTACAGAGGAAGATGATCGTTTTAACCACACACAGACGTTACATCGCTCTCTGCACACACACCAGACTCCATTCAGAAAAACACTGATTTAAGCTCACAGGACAGGAGCTGCTGCTCTGCTGCTGCCTTCATCGGTTAGTTTGTTTTTGTTGTTTAGTTTTACACAAATATTGTTTTGGATTTGAATGAACCACAAAAACATGAAATTCGTAAAATAACACAAACAGACAGTTTGACTAAGAGATGAGAAACAGACTGAGGACAGCTCGGAGCTTTATGAACACTCAGGAAACACACACGATCCCGAAGTTGTAAAAAGTTTGTGACACACACGTTGCATGAGAAGTTGTTGGTGCACGGTGGAGGTGGTTGGAGGTGTTGTCTTTGAGGGAGCTTCTCAGCAGCATGAAACAGTTATACAGTTGATATTTTTCATGTGTTAACATCTGCTCTGACGTGTGTGTGTGTGTGTGTGTGTGTGTGTGAGCCAGCAGCCGTTCACACCTCACACTGTAAACAACACATCCATGGAAACAACAAGCGGCTCCCTTGGCAGGCGAGCTGTCGGACAAACACCTCAGTTAATCGCCGAGCCGGATCCACTTTCAGCCGCTGTCACCTGATGCTGCTGCAGGGAAACCTACGCCGACACTGTGGACACGCGTGAGAGGGACGAGGACGCCCGGGACCAAAGCTGCTCCTACAGCTGCTCCTACAGCTGCTCCTACAGCTGCTCCTAAAACTGCTCCTAAAGCTGCTCCTACAACTGCTCCTTAAGCTGCTCCCAAAGCTGCTCCTAAAGCTGCTCCTTAAGCTGCTCCTAAAGCTGCTCCTTAAGCTGCTCCTTAAGCTGCTCCTAAAGCTGCTCCTAAAGCTGCTCCCAAAGCTGCTCCCAAAGCTGCTCCTAAAGCTGCTCCCAAAGCTGCTCCCAAAGCTGCTCCCAAAGCTGCTCCTAAAGCTGCTCCTAAAGCTGCTCCCAAAGCTGCTCCGAGAGCTGCTCCCAAGGCTGCTCCTAAAGCTGCTCCTTAAGCTGCTCCTAAAGCTGCTCCTTAAACTGCTCCCAAAGCTGCTCCTAAACCTGCTCCTTAAGCTGCTCCTTAAGCTGCTCCTAAAGCTGCTCCCAAAGCTGCTCCTAAAGCTGCTCCTTAAGCTGCTCCTTAAGCTGCTCCTAAAGCTGCTCCCAAAGCTGCTCCCAAAGCTGCTCCGAGAGCTGCTCCCAAGGCTGCTCCTAAAGCTGCTCCTTAAACTGCTCCCAAAGGTGCTCCTTAAGCTGCTCCTTAAGCTGCTCCTAAAGCTGCTCCCAAAGCTGCTCCCAAAGCTGCTCCTAAAGCTGCTCCCAAAGCTGCTCCCAAAGCTGCTCCTAAAGCTGCTCCTTAAGCTGCTCCTAAAGCTGCTCCCAAAGCTGCTCCCAAAGCTGCTCCTAAAGCTGCTCCCAAAGCTGCTCCTTAAGCTGCTCCCAAAGCTGCTCCTAAAGCTGCTCCCAAAGCTGCTCCCAAAGCTGCTCCTAAAGCTGCTCCTTAAGCTGCTCCTAAAGCTGCTCCCAAAGCTGCTCCCAAAGCTGCTCCTAAAGCTGCTCCCAAAGCTGCTCCTTAAGCTGCTCCCAAAGCTGCTCCCAAAGCTGCTCCTAAAGCTGCTCCCAAAGCTGCTCCTTAAGCTGCTCCCAAAGCTGCTCCCAAAGCTGCTCCCAAAGCTGCTCCTAAAGCTGCTCCTAAAGCTGCTCCTTAATCTGCTCCCAAAGCTGCTCCCAAAGCTGCTCCTAAAGCTGCTCCCAAAGCTGCTCCCAAAGCTGCTCCCAAAGCTGCTCCCAAAGCTGCTCCTAAAGCTGCTCCTTAATCTGCTCCTAAAGCTGCTCCCAAAGCTGCTCCCAAAGCTGCTCCCAAAGCTGCTCCTAAAGCTGCTCCTAAAGCTGCTCCCAAAGCTGCTCCTAAAGCTGCTCCTAAAGCTGCTCCTTAAGCTGCTCCTAAAGCTGCTCCCAAAGCTGCTCCCAAAGCTGCTCCTAAAGCTGCTCCCAAAGCTGCTCCCAAAGCTGCTCCTAAAGCTGCTCCTAAAGCTGCTCCTAAAGCTGCCCCTAAATCTCAGCCTGAAATAAAAATCTCTTTGCGACCACTCAAAGCTGCTTTTACACTACATGTCACATTCACACACACATTCACACACTGCTACGTAAAGTGCTCAGCTTTAGTCAATCAGTCATCACATTCATACCCAATGCCCAAGGACACTTCGACATGTAGCCTGAGGGAGCTGGGGATCGAACCTCTGACCAGACCACCGACTCGACCACTGAGCCACAGGCGCCACACAGCAGGATGCAGAATGTTTCATCTTGATCGTTTTTCTGAACAGAGTGATGAAAACTGAAATCTGAGATGTGTCTGGTCGTCTTTGGCGGCCTCTGTGGTGATACGTGGTAACTGCTGGGTTCACACTTGTGTTTGGAGTTTCTTCATCTGTAGTCTTTGAACTGTAGACTCAGCAGTGACATCATCCACCTCCTCATCCTGAGGATCAACCAGCACCTTCATATCTGCCCTGATTATATTTCATCTTCAGATGCAGTTATTAAAGCTGTGATTCATCACGACCACATGGTTCGTTTTATTCTCTGACGACAGGTATTTTTCATGTAGCACACCAAAGGTCACGAGGTCAATTCTGAATACTTAGTGTAAAAGAAATGCAACAAGAACGTATTTCACACAAACTGTTAAACACAAACAGTAGAGCCACTAAAATGTGGAAGCTTTTTCCTGAAACTGTTTCAACTGAAATTCACCTGGAGGCTTTTTGTTGTCACCTGCTGCCACCTGGTGGCTCTTCTGGTAACAGCAGGGTTCAATCTTCAGACAGCAGCAGAGACGTTCAAGCTGCTGATGGAAAAAACTGACAGATAAAGAAATAATGATGAAAGAGTTTAACTCAAGAACTGCATATTGTTTATATTTAGAGATTTAACAAACTAACTGTTTATTACTCAGATGTTAATTATTTGGACCAGTGACCAGTTTAAAAAAGATGGCCGACGCGTCTCCTCCTCCTCTCATTGTATTAAAGTGAAGCCTCAACCCCCCCGAGCGGGCGCTGCCATCTTGCTCATCAGTATCCAGAGTGTGTGCAGTAGAGATCGGCTGATGGAGCCGCAGTATCGTCGTCCCGCCCCTTCCTCTACCCGACACACACCTTTACCTTGTGTCCTTGGCGTGTCGGATCCCTCAGGTGTCCTTGGCGTGTTGGAGCCCTCAGGTGTCCTTGGCGTGTCGGAGCCCTCAGGTGTCCTTGGCGTGTTGGAGCCCTCAGGTGTCCTTGGCGTGTTGGAGACCTCAGGTGGGCTCAGTCTGCAGCAGAACAGCTTCTTGTGTCGGTCTGAAGCAGATATTCACGCTGATGGAAAGTTCAATGACTGTAGTGTTAGTGTTAGTTACGTCTCCTCTCGCCGTTCCTCCTCTACTCTGCTACTCGGGAACAGAACGCTGCAGGAGCCCCATTTGTCCACAGAGCTGTCAATCATGAGGCCACGCCCCCTTTTTATAGCATCAAATAACTAATTAAAAATAAACGTGTCAGAAAAATGAACACTGTGACATAAATCAGCATGATAAGAACTAACTATAATGACAGACAAAAGGTCGTCAGATCACCTTTCTTGAAACAAGAGGAACTGGTTCTGTTTCATCGGATGTTGATTGGTCACATTCCTGATGAGTATCTGAACCAGCCGCTCAGACGTCAGACTTGAGTCACACCCGGTCAGATACTTATGATTAATCCCCACATACAGTCTGTAACACACCCTCTGTGTTACTGTAAATAAAGGGTCATTCCACTGTTTGTAGTATTCTAGTGGACTGATTTAAACAGGTTGTAATGGCTGCACAGAAACACTTTAACACTTTCAACACCAGAGGATCAGAATCACGGTCATATTTCTACATAAATCTCTGATCTCTCACATTTAACCGCTACTCTGCGGTGTTCTCATCTTTACTATAGACCGCAGAGCACAAACGGCCCCGGCAGCTGTAGAGCCACAACATTCCCCTGCGCCTGTAGTCGCAGTATTACGGTATGTAAGGTGCGGGTCTATTATCGTACCTGTGAGGACATGGCAGCAGGCAGCAAACGGCATCGGCTCGCCAACTCTCCGTGAGTCTTCTTCTGTGGTTTTTACCTGCTTGAACGTCTCACCTGTCCTTTAAATCGTTTCAAAACAGTGTCTGTTAGCATGTGAGTTAGCCTGCTGCTAGCTGCCGCTCAGCAGCACAGAGGTTAGTGAGTGTAACGGTGGTCTTTGATAAGGGTTTAATACCGAAGCCACACTGTACCGGAAGCGGTTTCATTCAGAAGTGTCGGATTAAAAGCGATCAGTGGAATACTCCAGGTGTTTGAGTTTAATCCAGTGATTCTTTAATCTGTTGTAATGTAGTGTAATGAGATCCTAGCGGTAAACACGGTGTTCTGTAGAGAGGCTGTCGGCTCTGTTCACGGGTTGTTTAAGCACTAACACGCGACTCGTGTCTATTAGCTCCTGTTCAGTGTGTATAAATGGCTGAATAAGGGCTGTATAGGCACACCTCCGTTATATAAACAGGCTGCACACCGTGACTGTGATGGCAGGTATATGGGAGGAGATCATGTAGTTTGTGTCATCTCACTGTAAGACCACGTGGAGGAGATCAATAGGTTTAAAATTATGTTACACAAACGTTCATGAAGGTGTAGAGCAGCTGTTTAATACAAAGTCACATTTAATGATCTGTGTGTCATCTTAAAGGAGAGGATCACAGCTTTGGTTCATAGCAGTGTGTCATGCTGCATTCAAGTGCCCCTCTGATGCTCCCAGAGTTGTACATTCAGTTTGTTCTCAAGCTTTAAGCTGTGATACAGAAACAAAGACGCCACAAATAAAATGTTTACATTTTATTGCTTCCATCAAATCGAGGTCACTGATGTGGTTTCAAACTAAACACCATATTAAATATTATAAAATATCCCACAACTGATCTGCAGTACAAGACTGAAGAGCGTTTTCGATATTGATTTATATATATATAAATATATATATTTATATATATGTGTATATATTTAATCTGTTGAAAGTATGTGTAGACCATATGTCACCTCGTACTTCAAGATGACTGTGAAGAAATACAAACGCATGAATCAATATCTCTTTCAACTTCAAAAAAGTACAAATGATCAAACTGTTTGGTGACACAATGATGATGTAACTGAAGTGTTGGTGGTTGAAAACATTTCACCCACTCAGCTGGTTATTTGAACTCCTTAAATCTGAGCCAGAATCCTAAAAATGTTAACAAGACAAAATCCACTTTGTAGAACTGCAGAAACCTGTAATGAGAAGATCTAAAGTCTGGCCCTTCACATTTCATATTTTTATACGGCTGAAAACATAACAGTCAAAAACTCTCTTTTCACAGACATCCAGGACTGAGCTGAAACTCCAACCTCTCTGTTTACAAGAAGAAGTGCCAACGCCCAACCCATTTTCCACAGAGCTATCAGTTCTCAGCAGACTCATCAGGTTTCACTGCTGTGGTTGGTACGGCAGGTTGATAAATCAGACTGCCTGCTGGGAAACCGTAAATGTCACCTGAACCCTCCTGAGACGACATCCTCTGTCACTGTGTGGTTCCAGCTGCCTGTCTCACCAATGCCTCGATGGAAAGCCTTCTTCAGTCAGCACCTGCGATGGTCCAGCACCATCACCCAGGCCCTCGTCCTGTCCGTCATCACGTTTTGTGTCGTACTTCCTCTTTGCTGCCATCGGCTGCTTTACTCTTACTTCTTCATCAAGTCCATGTACCTGGACTCCATGAGTGAGGACGTCCTGCAGGAAAGCCTCCGACGAGGCCAGGACGCTCTGCACTTCTGGCAGAGCACATCCACCGCAGCAGCAGTGTCTTCTAGAATCAGTGACATCGCTCAACATCCTGACCTGCTGGTCACGGTGGTGACAACTAGGCGAAACGAAGGGCAGGACTTCCACTACCTGCTCCAGGTGATGCAGCAGCTGAGCAGCCTTCTGGGCAGCTGTGGAGAGCAGCCATGTGCAGAGGTGTTGGTCTGCGACGTGGAAAGTGGTCCCCAGGAAAACCATGATGCCAGGATGTTGGAGAATCACTTCCAGGTGATCCGGCGTTCCCCTGAGGAGCAGCAGAGGAACAAGGAGCAGATCAACACCTTCGAGAGAGAGAAGAGGGATTACGTCTATTGTCTCCGCAAGGGATGGGAGCTGGTGAAGCCCAAAAACATGGTTGTCCTTGAGGACGATGCCTTGCCAACGCAGGACTTTTTCACAGTCATAAAGGACCTGCTGTCACGTCGGATTGCCCTCCAGACTCTGTACATAAAGCTGTATCACCCTGAGAGGCTGCAGCGCTACTGGAACCCCGAGCCTTACCGCATCCTGGAGTGGATCGGACTCGGGCTGGTAGGAGCGACAGCCCTCCTCCTCACCCTTCCTTACTGGAACCCCTGCTCTTTCTCCTTCACGCTGTCCGCCGGCCACCTTCTCTTCTTTACCCTCTACTTCATGGCTGCGGCCGAGCTGCTAGGGCGGCACTACCTCCTGGAGGTACGAAGACTTTCCCCGCAGCTCTATGCTGTCTCCCCAGCCACAGAGTGCTGCACCCCAGCAATGCTCTTTCCTGGTAACGCCTCCCTCAGGGCCGCCGATTATCTGGATGTCTCATTTTGCGTCAAGGGGAATGCCAAAGACATGGTTCTGTATCATATGGTGAGGACGATCCCCGGGGAAAGGTCTCACAGCGTGGAACCCAACCTCATCACCCACATCGGGGCTTATTCCTCAGTCAGACCCAACCCTTACAGACCCAAACTCCTCTGAGGACAGGACAGGAGGGGGAGGGCGGTTCCAGGGACTTCAGGAGGTATTTGTGGAGTTTCCAACGCCGAGACCAGGGTCTAAATAAAGGATTGGTTGAGTATTGGCAGCATTCAGAAGAAGACAAATTTGATTATTCTTCATGGGTCTCTAGACCTCAGCTGAATTGCAGTCCCTTAAAAATGACTCCTGGAACTACTTTTGGTGGAAACGCAGCAAAAGTAAAGCTGGATTGATTCAGGTTCTTCTTGACATGGTTCTACGGTTCTTTGCTGCCATGCCACCCGCTGGACTCTTCAGACATTTAAAGACACGGCTCAGTGAGTTTTGGTTTCGTGATTTGCAGGTAAAACGTCGTCTAGGTGTCGAGCTGAAAACTGGGCTTTTTTATTTAGATGAAGTGGTTGCAAAGTACAGTTTATCACAGGATTATGTGTTGGGATCAGAGTGGTGCCAAAACAAACTCAATATTGTGCCTGAACGCATCCTGTGTAGTGCTTTGAGCCTTCTCCACAGCCTGCATAGACAGTGTGTCTTTTCAAAGACTTTCAAAGATCGTTCATGTGGTTAACTTGGACAAACCTTTCACCAGAAAATCATGTGAACCACTCTCACTGAGCTGTGTTTTCAGTGTAGGACCGATGACGTACCATCGCTGCTGGAAAAACATCTTGAATCAGACTTTCAGATCTGCTTCAGGTGGGAGGTTTTTTCCCACTCTGCTGTTTGTGAAATTCTACTGCCTGGGACTGAACCCATAAAAAAATCTGATGCTGTCCGTATCCTCCATGATCATCGACCACCTGAAAACGGCTCTACAACACGATCCAAGGATATGATGAAAAATGGTGAGCTTATGAAAGGATGTGTTCACTGTTTTACACCCAAACCTCATTAACACAAAGGTTAGGGTTCAGTTATATCTCATTAAAGTTTTCTTGAATTTCTCCCTGATAAATAACCTCATTTTGAGGTCAGACAACAGTTTTTAAAGAACACATGACCCAGAGAAAAGAGTTACATTTTTGCTGTTGCACATATAAAAGGTAGTTCGGGTATTTTTTAAGTGTGGACCCTTTATTTTACATGTTTGGTGTCTACATGACTAATGTGTACAAACTGTGTGAGTGTCTCCAGTAGATGTGTTCATCCTGCAGCAGTGAAACAGGCTGTAATGGCTGCAACATAATCCTTGATGGGTCAAAGGTCGTCCACTAAAAGTTCTTGTTGTTTCCACTGACAGGCTCAGATTGTTATTCTAAGTGTGTGACAACATGACAGAAAGGATCCCTACAGAGATAGACCTTTTTGTTACAGAGGAAGATGATTGTTTTAACCACACACAGACGTTACATCGCTCTCTGCACACACACCAGACTCCATTCAGAAAAACACTGATTTAAGCTCACAGCACACAGAAGGAGCTGCTGCTCTGCTGCTGCTTTTACATGTTTGTGTTTGTGACTCTGGTTTTGTACATTTTTGGATCAAATACAACATTTGTATAACACACTGTAACAGAACAATGTATGCAGTGGAAGACAAGCCGTGGCAGTGTAAAATCAGTGTTTTTATGAATGGAGTCTGGTGTGTGTGCAGAGAGCGATGTAACGTCTGTGTGTGGTTAAAACAATCATCTTCCTCTGTAACAAAAAGGTCTATCTCTGTCTCTCTAAACAACAAGAACTTTAAGTGGACACATTTTGCCTGCAAGGATAACGTTCATGCCATTTCAGCAATTCCAAAACTTTATGTACTTCAGACACTTAGAACAAAAACGATGTACATATAGGGTCCAGGTTCAAAAGCGCCGAACTTATCCTTTAAATTAAAAGTTGAATAGCTGATTTAATGTGCCATTTAATTACAGGCTTTTAACAAGAAGCTGCATCCTGAGTGTTTTCTACATCGATCTTCACCTCTTCTCACAACACAAGTGAGAAGGGGTTAAATTGCACATAACAGATTAGAATAGGAGCTTCAAAAGGCATGTTAACCCATGCATATAATAGAAGGGTGTTTTATTTTGAAATTACTCTTAAACCCAGAAAACCTGAAACTCCCGGTCCAGCGTGTTCGTCTTGTTTTCTCTCAGCTGCTTTGGAAACCAGAAGCTTGTGTCGTAAGGTTGTGGTTAAAAACAGTGAACACATCTTTTACAAATGAGAGGAAGATGAACTCCAGGTCTCTGACAGGCCTGCAGTCTGCGGTCCTGTCTCTGTGGATCACACCGCGCTGCTGAATCATGCTGTCAATCATTTGTGTTTGGGAACACGATGAGATCTGGTGTTTACACTGTGGCCTTTTGCTTTAACACTCAGTCTTTTTATTGTATTATTATGTTATAATGAATTCTGAAGCAGTGAGCAGTCATGTGGTGACACAATCTACTGCAAACAATCGATTTGGGGAAAAACAGTTTCATCAGCTCTTGTTAGCTAGCTTATTAAGCTAACGTTAGCTCAAAGAATTGGTTGGAAACTGCGTCCAGCAGTTTAATTATTTTAAATCTGGTCAAAAGGCCTTTGATGTGCACATTAGATAAATGCATCAATATTACTTTCACACTAAGTATTTTCACTTGTTGACACTGCTGGGTCAAAGGACTCAGCTGCTAATGTTAGCTTAGCATTAGTCTGATTTTAGCCACCTCTGATGGAGTGTCAGACTGTTAATATCAGACCAACCAAGCATCACACTGACCACCCTGCATCACTGATGTGCCTTTAATGCTTTGGACTGGATTGTAAGAGGAGGATATTACCCATAATTCAGCTCTGTGAGGAAGTCATTCCTAAACTTGTTTTAATCTGTACGTAGTGAACTCTGTAAGAGTTTCAGGAAGAAGCTGCCAAATAAAACCAAAAGGCCTCAGAGAGTCTCCGATCTGCCACTGATGACATCACAGAACACTGCAGTTAAACTGCTTCCTGTTATCAGCTCTAAACCGCCAAACTAAGAGCTGCTTCCTGTTATCAGCTCTAAACCGCCAAAGTAAGAGTTTGACTCTCAAAATAAATGGCTAACCATATAAGGAATATTAGATAATGTTTAAAACATGGTTGGCAGCACAAACATATTAGATACCTGAAGATTGTAAAGAGTTTAAGGAACAAATCTTTAAATGATGCTGAATTATATTAATGTGATGATTCTGAGAACTTTTCTACTTCCTGTTGTGTTTTTAAAAAGCCACAGGAAAATAATGAAAGTACTTTTGATTTATGTGCACATATTTAACAGGAACAGTTCGACAAACATTTTCAACCATAAAAGAAATCACAAAGTGTAAAGTGACATGCTGCTGTTTAACGCGGGGTTATGTACGGGACGATTTCTTGTTCAGGAGCTGTAGGTGGATTTGTTACCTTTGGACTGAGCTAGGCTAGCTGTTCCCCCCTGTTTACAGTCTTTATGCTAAGCTAAGCCACTGCTGACTGTTGCTTCACATTAACTGTAGAAAGACGGAGACATGCTAAGTAAAAGAAAAAGATATCTAATGCTGAAACTTAATTGTATTTCTAATGCTGAAAATCACACCTGTGCAACAGATAAACTGTCTGGTTTTATTTCAGGCCTCCAAATCACAGATCGTGTTTTTGTGTTGAGTTAAAATTTGACTTCAACTGATGCAGCAGTAACAGAGGAGTTCTGCTGTTTTAAAGTGGGGCCTAACTTTTAAATATTTCTCAATCTAAATGAACAAAAGGTACAAAAAGTTCTGAGCGTCTCCAGTAGATGTGTTCATCCTGCAGCAGTGAAACAGGCTGTAATGGCTAATCCTTGATGGGTCAAAGGTCAACAATCTGAGCCTGTCACTGGAAACAACACAAACTTTTAGTGGACGACCTTTGATCTGCCGGATGAACACATGTACTGGAGACAGTCACACACTGTTTGTTCCTGTGAGTCGTTTAGATTCAGAAACTTTTAAAAGTTCAGCCCCAGTTTTAAAAACAGGACTCACCCTTTAAAAAAAGAGTTTGCACTTGAATGACACTGATTTAAAAAAGATGAATAATTAAAATCAGATGAATTATTGAAGATGAAACATTTAGTCGTTGCTGCTGGTCATCAAACTTTATTTATAACTATGAATCACATTTAAAAACGGTGAACAGGAGTTGTTGCTGCTGACCTGATGTCTGACATTAACATGCAGCACATTCATAAAAAATGAACAGCGTCTGTGTGCATGAAAATGAGTGCAGACCGCGATGTAACATCGGCCGTCTCAACATTTGACAACATTCATGTCTGAAATGAAAGCTGAGTTACTTCCTGTGTTCACTGCAGTAAAACATTATATTAGTTTAATCTGACCCGCCAAAATAAAAGCTCTGTACTTTATCTCTGGTCACTGAAGAAATGAAATATTTGTTTCTGTTCACACTTTGATCCTGATTAGAATTTAAATCTTGTTACACTGAGACACTTTCACTGTTTTCTACATTTGAACTGAATAAATCTGAAGGTTTAAAGTCACTTTTCTTTGTCGAGAGGTTTTTATTCCAGCTGTGACGTCTTTTGGACGACAAACCAGGAAGTGAAAATAAAATACCTGAGGACACTTTATGTGTTTATTATTACCCTTTGAACCAAGTCAGGTATTTGTGTAACACTATCAGACTATATATGTTTAAAAAGACGTTAAAAACAGCCTCCTCTTCACACAGCCCACCTGTGGTGCAGGTAAAGCAAAACGTGGCACCAGAGTCGGACTCCTCAGTCGGGCTGTTTGTGTCTGTGATGGTCTAACTTTTAATCCAGTGTTAGTTTAAATTTAACAGACAAATTTACATGTTGGTCAATTCTTTCAAAATTATAATTATAAACACAAGATTTTCTCTTGTTTTGAAAACATTTGAACTTGGTAACTGCAGTTTGATCTCTGTGTTGTTGTTATATTGACCTGACCTTTGTGTCTGAATGAAGCTATGATTGAATATGGAGCATAATTACAGGTTAAGATAAAAACTTTATGACCAAGTCAAAGTGATCTCCAGGTTTACCAGCTGCAATGTTAAAGTGGTGAACACATGAATGCATCAATAATTATAAATCACTCATCACTCACATTTAATTCTGCATAAAGAGTACTTTTACTTTTGGTACTCTACGTATGTTTTGATGCTTTTATTTTGGTAAGTTGTGGATGCTGGATCATGTGGCGTTTAGTGTTCATAATAAAACAGTAAAAGCTGAACTCTGCCCTGTGCTGCAGGATCAGGCTGGTTCATCGTGTCTTATTGCTGCTGGTGCAGTTTTTATTGAGGCTAACGGTCACACTGAGATGAACCTGACGCTGTTCTTCTACACTCACCTGAGGTCCGTACTGTGAAGCAGGATGTGCCGTTAGCGAGGTAACTTCAGGGTTTACTACAAAGTGGGTTCACTTCTTCCCGGGGTACATCGCCAAGGTAACTGCACACCTAACCTGCTCCGGAGCAGCCTGCTGACCATCAGGCCTCTGGATCCCGGAGCTCCGTGAGCGGATCAAGTGAGTGGAGGAGTTTTTCACATGAAAGATGTTCAGTGTGCTTTACAACAGAGGCTGAAAAACACAGACTGTGCATTTGTTGTACTTATAATGTTTTTATTTGTACTTTTATTCTCTCCATGAGTCTGTGTGTTCCCGTCGGAGCTGCAGCTGATAGAATGATAAACAACACAATATCTGAGCATGTTATTAAAGTCACATCTGTCGTGATCATACAAACACACAGTCAGCAATTGTCCTTCCTGCATTCAGCAGCTCTGTGGCTTTTGGTCTCGATTACGTTTCACTTCTTCATATCTGTGTGACAGTAAGTGGAACTCTGTTGGATCCTTCTGTTCATGTTCAGTACTTATTCCAGGTGTGAAAAGGTATTTCAGATTGTCAGAAGATGTCAGACAATCTGAAATGCAGCCGTCCTGCAAAAACAGGAATTCAGATTCAGACAGAGAGAAAAGAAAGAAGAAGAAAAGACGAGAATAACTGCAAGACTTTATATTTGTGTTAATGATTCATGGTGGACATTCCTTCATGTGCAGACACTCTACTGTCAGAAACATTTGATGGAAGACATCTGTAGCTACAAGCTGTCTGTGACTCGCTTCATGAGATCGCCAACCGTTCCAAGACAAACGCAAACGGTGACAAAACCTTCAGACTTTAAGAACCAAGATGGATAAACATGAGTGCGTTTAAATATGGGAGATAAGTTATTATAGTTTGTAGCAGAGGCTGGGACACACACACACACACACACACACACACACAAACACAGGTTTTGTCATCAGGTAATAACACACAGTTATTAAAGAGACATGTATCTGTGTACTGAGCTGCCCTGTAGTTCATTGTGCATGAATGAGGACATCTAGTGGACAGATCGCAGAACAACATCTCGCTCTCACTGGCTTTCTGTCCACAAGATAGATGCTGTCATTCTTCTGATGCTTCAATAATGATGCATTTACTGTTCATGCATGACTTCCGTCATGTGACGCAGAGGAGCGACTGTAGATTATGTGAGAGCTCTGACAGCATGTTGTTGTGTTTGTGTGAAGGTTTTAGGCTCTGCTATGGATCAGCATGAGGAGACAGAGGAGGGAGCCCCTCCCTCTAAAACCTCTCTGTATGGAGAACATGAAGCTCAGAGGTGAGATGAGGATCTCTAACTGTCCGTGACTCTTCTCAAACCACTCCAACATCATTATTTACAGTTACATCTGTGTGTGTGTTGTGTTTTGTAGCACTGAGCATCAGCAGAGACCAGACTCTCCTGGACCTGGACCCAGCTGTGTGTCCATGAAGAGTGATCAGTCCATGTTTGAACCTTATAACTTCAAGGTCGAACACCATCCAAATGAAGACAGGTCAGACTTTACACCAGACTTTGTTATTCTGCAGCTATCAAGTGCTAACACAAAAGGATCTGCAAGTTACTCCACTACATTCATATTTGTTATCATGGCTAATGTCCTCCATTCGTCCATCCATCCATTATCTTTTGTTTATCTGGGGCCGCGTCGCAGTGGCAGCAGGCTAAGCAATGTGACCCAGGCGTCCCTCTCCCCAGCAACATTTTCCAGTTCCTCCCTGGGGACTGTGAGGCATTCCCAGGCTAGACAGGATATATAATCCTCCAGCGAGTTCTGGGTGTGACCTGGGGCCTCCTCCCAGTTGGACGTGCCCAGAAAACCTCCGTAGGGAGGCGCCCAGGAGGCATCCTAACCAGATGCCTGAACCACCTCCCGCAAAGGAGTAGCGGCTCTACTCCAAGCTCCCCCCAGTTTTCTCTGAGCGCCTTACCATATCTCTGAGCCCAGACACCCTTGTACCGCTTGTATCCGCAATCATTCTTTCGGTCACTACCCAAAGCTCATGACCACAGGTGAGGGTTGGAACGTAGATCGTCTGGCAAACTGAAAGCTTTGCCTTCGGGCTCAGCTCCCTCTTCACCACAACTGTCTGGTACAACGCCTGCATTACTGCTGATGCTGCACCGATCCGCCTGTCAATCTCATGATCCTATTTACCCTCCATCGTGAACAAGACCCCGAGATACTTAAACTCCTTCACTTGAGGCAGAGACTCACTCCCCACCACTCTGCTGCTAACCGCCCCAATGCCTGCTGGAGGTCACAGGTTGATAAAGCTAACAGGACAACATCATCTGCAAAAAGCAGAGATAAAATTCTGAGGTCCCCAAGCTGGAAACCCTCCGCTCCCTGGCTGCGCCTTGAGATCCTGTCCATGAAAATCCAAAACAGAATCGGTAAAAAAGGGAGTACCCTGGCAGCAGCCAACTCACACCAGGAACATGTACAACTTTGTGCTGAGGATGCGGACACTTTCCTTATACAGAGACAGATGGCTCGTACCATCAGCCCCTGTACCCCATACTCCCGCAGTACCCCCCACTGAAGAAGCATGTCAGCCAAGACAGCCCAACAATGTCAATAGCCTTCAGAATCTCATTTACACAAGGCTCCTTGCCACTAACGAACTTCTTGACTACCTCAGCGACCTCTGCCCCAGATATCGTTAAGGCTTCCCCTGGACCCTCGTACTCTGCCTCCTCATCAGAGGACGTGTTGGTTGGGTTCGAGAGTTCCTCAAAGTATTCCTTCTACCGTCCAACAATATCCCCAGTCCAGGTCAGCAGGTCCCCGCCCCTGCTTCCCCCTCCTGAGTCGTCTAATGGTTTACGTGAACTTCCTTGAGGCCAACTGAAAGCCCTTCTCCATAGCCTCCCTGAACTCTTCCCACACCCAAGTTATTGCTTCAGCAACCACTTAAGCCACAGCCCTTCTGGACACCTGATGTGCTGTCTCTGGAGAAACCCTGGGCTAACCAAGCCTGAAAGGCCTCCTTATTCAGCCTGACTGCTTCCCTCACTGCCGGTGTCCACAAACAGGTTATAAGGTTGGAGCCACGACAGGCACCGACAGCTTTCTGGCCACAACTCCTTGTAGCTGCTTCCACAATAGAGGCTTTGAACACGGCCCATTCAGATTCCATGTCCCCAATACCCCCCGGGATACAAGAGAAATTCTTCCGGAGGTGGTAGACCTCGCGGACAGGGGCCTCTTTACCAGTTCACCCTCCCTACATGTTTAGGTTTACCAGGTCTTTCCGGCAGCCTCCCCTGCCATCTGATCCAACTAACCACCCGGTGGTGATCAGCTAACAGCTCTGCTCCTCTCTTCACTTGATTGTCCAAAACATATGGCTGCAGATCTGATGATACGACCACAAAGTAGATAATTGAACTACGGCCTAGGGTGGTCTGGTACCAGGTACATTTATGAACCACTCTATGTTTGAACATGGTGTTTATTATGGCCAATCCAGGACGAGCACAGAAGTCCGAGACCAAATTTGGTCACAAGGTATTTTGAGCAGTTTCTAAGATCAACCAAAAGGTGGTGTCATTGATGCTAGAGGGCCGTGCTTTCTTTGTTGTCTCCATAAGCAATATGTATATACGATGAATATGGAGTGCATCCTACTTCCTGATATCTCCGCAGAGTTCCACAACAAAGGTCAAAGGTGACTGGTGATCAGTTTATTCAACAGCATACAACAGACTTGGACTCCATATTTATGGTATGTAACTATGCAACAACTTTTATCTCTTGAAAATCTTAAAACAGATGAACCCATATTTCTTTTATGATTTTATTTTCAGACTCTTCAAGAGAACATTTTCACTCTTGTGACAGAGGAGCTGAAAAAGTTTCAGAGAGTGCTTAGTCCCGATTATTCAGAACGCTTAGAGAAGCACGGAGTGGAAGAGGAGGTGGTAGAGGGTGAGGATGAAGACGAGAGGAGGAGCAGCAGAGCAGCATTGCTGAAGATCACACTGCACTTCCTGAGAAGAATGAAGCAGGATGAGTTGGCTGACTGTCTGCAGAGCAGTAAGAATTGTTTTTCGCATTTCATCTTCTCATATTAACAGTTTCAATAACTCACAGTCTTATTCTGTTTTCATTCAGGAACTCCTGCTGCAGTTTGTCGACGTGAACTCAAAACAAAACTGAAGAAGAAGTTCCAGTGTCTGTTTGAGGGAATCCCTAAAGCAGGAAACCCAACCCTTCTGGATCAGATCTACACAGAGCTCTACATCACAGAGGGAGGGACTGGAGAGGTCAATGATGAACATGAGGTCAGACAGATTGAAGCAGCATCCAGGAAACCACACATAACAGAAACAACAATCAGATGTGATGACATCTTTAAAGCCTCACCTGGAAGAGATGGACCAATCAGAACAGTGATGACAAAGGGAGTGGCTGGCATTGGGAAAACAGTCTTAACACAGAAGTTCACTCTGGACTGGGCTGAAGGCAAAGCCAACCAGGACATACAGTTCATGTTTCCCTTCACCTTCAGAGAGCTGAATGTGCTGAAAGAGAAGAAGTTCAGCTTGGTGGAACTTGTTCATCACTTCTTCACTGAAACCAAAGAAGCAGGAATCTGCAGGTTTGAAGAGTTCCAGGTTGTGTTCATCTTTGACGGTCTGGATGAGTGTCGACTTCCTCTGGACTTCCACAACAATGAGATCCTGACTGATGTCACAGAGTCCACCTCAGTGGATGTGCTGCTGACAAACCTCATCAGGGGGAAACTGCTTCCATCTGCTCGCCTCTGGATAACCACACGACCTGCAGCAGCCAATCAGATCCCTCCTGGGTGTGTTGACATGGTGACAGAGGTCAGAGGGTTCACTGACCCTCAGAAGGAGGAGTACTTCAGGAAGAGATTCAGAGATGAGCAGCAGGTCAGCAGAATCATCTCCCACATCAAGACATCCCGAAGCCTCCACATCATGTGCCACATCCCAGTCTTCTGCTGGATCACTGCTACAGTTCTGGAGGATGTGTTGAAGACCAGAGAGGGAGGAGAGCTGCCCAAGACCCTGACTGAGATGTACATCCACTTCCTGGTGGTTCAGACCAAACAGAAGAACATCAAGTATGATGGAGGAGCTGAGACAGATCAACACTGGAGTCCAGAGAGCAGGAAGATGATTGTGTCTCTGGGAAAACTGGCTTTTGAGCAGCTGCAGAAAGACAACCTGATCTTCTATGAATCAGACCTGACAGAGTGTGGCATCGATATCAGAGCAGCCTCAGTGTACTCAGGAGTGTTCACACAGATCTTTATAGAGGAGAGAGGACTGTACCAGGACACGGTGTTCTGCTTCGTCCATCTGAGCGTTCAGGAGTTTCTGGCTGCTCTTCATGTCCATCTGACATTCATCAACCGTGGTGTCAAATTACTTTCAGAAGAACAACCAACCTCTTCTAAACCTTCAAAAAACAAACATCTCTACCAGAGTGCTGTGAACAAGGCCTTGCAGAGTCCAAATGGACACCTGGACTTGTTCCTCCGCTTCCTCCTGGGTCTTTCACTGGAGAGCAATCTAACTCTCCTACATGGTCTGCTGACAAACACCGGAAGTACCTCACAGATGAATCGGGAAACAGTTGACTTCATCAAGGAGAAGATCAATGAGAATCTGTCTCCAGAGAGAATCATCAATCTGTTCCACTGTCTGAATGAGTTGAACGACTGTTCTTTAGTGGATGAGATTCAGAAGTACCTCAGACCAGGAAGTCTCTCCACAGGTAAACTGTCTCCTGCTCAGTGGTCAGCTCTGGCCTTCATCTTACTGTCATCAGAAAAAGATCTGGACGTGTTTGACCTGAAGAAGTACTCTGCTTCAGAGGAGGTTCTCCTGAGGCTGCTGCCAGTGGTCAAAGCCTCCAACAAAGCTCTGTGAGTGCACCGATTACTTCAGATGCTAACCCTATCAAATTTGCACCACATTGACTGATTAAGGGCTGCAACAGAATTGTGATGTTATTTAGGTTGTAGATGACAGTATGAGTGTTTGTCCTCTCCTTCAGGCTGAGTGGCTGTAATCTGTCAGAGAGAAGCTGTGAAGCTCTGTCCTCAGTTCTCAGCTCACAGTCCTCAAGTCTGACAGAGCTGGACATGAGTAACAATGACCTGCAGGATTCAGGCGTGAAGCTGCTCTCTGCTGGACTGGAGAGTACAAACTGTAAACTGGAGACTCTCAGGTCAGGATTCACCTTGTTTAACAAATGACCTTTGATGACCTTGATATTGCAAGTTGAATGAATACTAGGGGTGCGCATCTCTCCCTTTCAAGTTTTGTTTTAATTTGTTTAACATTTCCGACACACATTTGTCAGTGAAATGCTGTCTGCTTGGTGTATTATACCTTGGCTCAAATGTATTCACCGTGTCACCAGCCATCACTCTCAACTAAAGTGTAAGGTCCTAAAAACTGTAGCAATACAACAGGCTAAACATGCTGTGATAACCATAGACTTCACCAAGTTGCAGCTGAAAAAAGTATTTAATATTCTGGTCTTTGTCTTGACTGTTCTTGCTGGTGCAAGGACCCTTGTTGCCCACACGGTTGATTTGTATCAGTCAATCTTTACGCCCCTAGTAAATACAATTTGTCTTAAATTATAATTGAAACCACTGTGGGGCACATTTTTTACAAGAATATCTTTGAAATACAAACCAGACTGAAGATCAGTTGATTGGGGTTGGTTTGTACAACTGGGTACAAAAGCCGTGTCCCCACTCCGTAAAATGCTAATTTTAGGGTCAGTGGTTACAGTTAGTTCTAGAGTTTAGTTTTACTTCTAGAAGTTAATCTATATCTACATCTATATGAATATGTGTGTGTGTGTGTGTGTGTGTGTGTGTGTGTGTACAGGCTGTCAGGCTGTCTGTTCACAGAGAAAGGCTGTAGTTACCTGGCCTCAGCTCTGAGCTCCAACCCCGCCCATCTGAGAGAGCTGGACCTGAGCTACAATCATCCAGGAGACTCAGGAGTGAAGCTGCTGTCTGCTGGACTGGATGATCCACACTATAAACTCGACACTCTCAGGTATAAACACACAATAAGAGCTCACACACTGTTTCCCTGTCACACAGACAACATGTGGACAGTTGATTCACAGTATGCACCGGCAGTACTGCTGATAACAGTGAAGACGAGTCCCTGTCCCTATTCTGAATCACCACCTAACTGAAATCAAACTAAAAGTTTTACACATATTGTACATGAAGTTGATAAAACAGGATTTTCTGGACTAATACAGTCAACAGGCGGCAGTGTGGCCACATGATATTAAAGGGTTCAATCTCTGAATGAATAACTAACTTGCTTCAGACTGTACAGACATCAGAGTTGTACTATCTTCCCTCAAAGAAATCTAAGGAACAATGTTAGCTAAAATACTTTGTGTTCAAGTTTATGACAGGGGTCTATTTGAAATGTGGTTTTGAGAGATAAAATCTTCTCTCCGCCTTGTACCTGGTTCAAAGTGGTTCAAAGCACAAATGTACCTGTTTTACTTTGGGAGTTTGTGATCGGTCCACAGGCTGTTCGTGCTACAAGAGCGCAGAGCAAATTGAAACACAATTTGGATTTCTGTTATATATCCTCCGTTTCATTTTGAGTATTTTATATAGAGCCTGTGTATGAATGTGCTTTAGAAACACAGCAATTTTGTCTTAATGTAGGATCGAAGTGAAGGTTCATTGTGACTCTGTTTGTTCCTCCAGGGTGGATCATGATGAAGGGCAGTGGCTGAAGGCTGGTCTGAGGAAGTGTAAGTGTTCCTTTCAGTCAGGGAACACAAGGCAGCACATATTAAAACAGCTCTGTTCTAAATTTACTAATGACTGTCTAGGGAAAAAACCCTAATTTTTAAGAAAACATTATTTATCAACAAATTGGACAAATAGAAATAAATATAACCACAAGTCTTTCTACCTGTCTGGTTCTCTCCATCAGACGCCTGTGAACTCACACTGGACACAAACACAGCAAACAGGAGCCTCAAACTCTCTGACGACCACAGGACGGTGACAGTAGAAACAGAGAAGCAGCCATATCCTGATCGTCCAGAGAGGTTTGACTACTCTTCTCAGCTGCTGTGTAAATATGGTCTGACCGGTCGCTGTTACTGGGAGGTCGAGTGGAGTGGAAAGGTTTATGTATCAGTGACGTACAGAGGGATCAGAAGAAAAGGAAGAGACAGTGCCGACTGCAGGTTTGGAGCAAATAAACAGTCCTGGAGTCTGAGGTGCTCTGACGAGGATGGTTTCTCTGCCTGGCACAATAACAGACAAACACGTCTCTCCTCCTCCCCCTCCTCCTCCTCCTCCTCCTCTGTCTCTAACAGAGTAGCAGTGTATGTGGACTGTCCTGCTGGCACTCTGTCCTTCTACAGAGTCTCCTCTGACACGCTGATCCACCTCCACACCTTCAGCACCACCTTCACTGAACCTCTGTATCCTGGGTTCAGGCTGTGGGCTGATTCCTCAGTGTCTCTGTGCTCACTGTAGGAGGGAGAAACTCTCGCTCACGCTCACATACACTCTCTGTGAGTCATATGAACTCAAAAGTATTAATTATGAGAACATTTTCTTTTTTCCACTGTTTTTTGTGAATGCACTGCATGTCTGTGGATTTAAATATCATGACATGTTTTAAAATGTGTTTTCAGTGTTTGGGGGCGAACATCAGGTAAGATGTCAGTTTTAGGTTTTCAGTATTTCAATGAAATTATTTGAATGTGAAACATGTATATAAAATAACCACATGCATATAAATAAATGTAAATATACAAAATTATAATTAACTGCTCACTCAGCAGGCTGTTTAAAACTATTGAGGCATGTATATTATTTTCAAGTTGTCTTAGATTGATGAGTTATATTTCCACCTAACAAAACATAAAACAATAAATATACAACATAACAATGATTTCAAGGACACACAGTTGATGTGTGTATAACTGCTGTTTGTTATTCAAATATTTTTGAAAACACTTGTATTATAATTCTGAAGCTGAAACATGCTGCTCTCATAAAAAGTAAGTAAGTCTTTATAATACAGCCAATGGTTCAGTTTCATTTCATTGTTTGAATCAAGTGTATAATATCGACCTGTACCGGCTCACCTGTAATGACTGACCATGCCTATTTTATATTGTATCGTCTTCCTCACACCAACATAAAGTTTTTAAAAGAGTTAGAGTGCAATTTATTTTATTTTTGTAGTTTTATAGTGAAGCTGATCAGAGTTCTCTGCTGTAGTTTGTGTCAGATGGACACAAGTACCTACTCTGCAGTCATGGATCTTTAAATTCACACTGGATCCTGACTATGATCATTTAAACTCACACTGGATCCTGACTGGGATCATTTAAACTAACACTGGATCCTGACAGGGATCATTTAAACTAAAACTGGATCCTGACAGGGATCATTTAAACTCACACTGGATCCTGACAGGGATCATTTAAACTCACACTGGATCCTGACAGGGATCACTTAAACTCACATTGGATCCTGACAGGGATCATTTAAACTAAAACTGGATGCTGACTATGATCATTTAAATTCACACTGGATCCTGACTTGGATCATTTAAATTCACACTGGATCCTGACTTGGATCATTTAAACTCACATTGGATCCTGACTGGGATCATTTAAACTAAAACTGGATCCTGACTATGATCATTTAAACTCACACTGGATCCTGACTATGATCATTTAAACTCAAACTGGATGCTGACTATGATCATTTAAACTAACACTGGATCCTGACTGGGATCATTTAAACTCACACTGGATCCTGACTATGATCATTTAAACTCACACTGGATCCTGACTATGATCATTTAAACTCACACTGGATCCTGACAGGGATCATTTAAACTCACACTGGATCCTGACTATGATCATTTAAACTCAAACTGGATCCTGACTATGATCATTTACACTAATACTGGATCCTGACTATGATCATTTAAACTCAAACTGGATCCTGACTATGATCATTTACACTAATACTGGATCCTGACTATGATCATTTAAACTAACACTGGATCCTGACAGGGATCATTTAAACTAAAACTGGATCCTGACTGATCATTTAAACTCACACTGGATCCTGACTATGATCATTTAAACTCACACTGGATCTTGACTATGATCATTTAAACTAAAACTGGATGCTGACTATGATCATTTAAACTAACACTGGATCCTGACTGGGATCATTTAAATTCACACTGGATCCTGACTTGGATCATTTAAACTCACACTGGATCCCGACTATGATCATTTCAACTCACAATGGATCCTGACAGGGATCATTTAAACTAAAACTGGATCCTGACAGGGATCATTTAAACTAACACTGGATCCTGACTATGATCATTTAAACTCACACTGGATCCTGACTGGGATCATTTAAACCAAAACTGGATCCTGACAGGGATCATTTAAACTAAAACTGGATCCTGACAGGGATCATTTAAACTAACACTGGATCCTGACTATGATCATTTAAACTCACACTGGATCCTGACTGGGATCATTTAAACCAAAACTGGATCCTGACAGGGATCATTTAAACTAAAACTGGATCCTGACTATGATCATTTAAACTCACACTGGATCCTGACTATGATCATTTAAACTAAAACTGGATCCTGACTATGATCATTTACACTAATACTGGATCCTGACTATGATCATTTAAACTCACACTGGATCCTGACAGGGATCATTTAAACTAAAACTGGATCCTGACTGATCATTTAAACTCACACTGGATCCTGACTATGATCATTTAAACTCACACTGGATCCTGACTATGATCATTTAAACTAAAACTGGATCCTGACTATGATCATTTACACTAATACTGGATCCTGACTATGATCATTTAAACTCACACTGGATCCTGACAGGGATCATTTAAACTAAAACTGGATCCTGACTGATCATTTAAACTCACACTGGATCCTGACTATGATCATTTAAACTAAAACTGGATGCTGACTATGATCATTTAAACTCACACTGGTTCCTGACTATGATTATTCAAACCAAAACTGGATCCTGACTGGAATCATTTAAATTCACACTGGATCCTGACTATGATCATTTAAACTCACAATGGATCCTGACTATGATCATTTAAACTCACACTGGATCCTGACTGGGATCATTTAAACTAAAACTGGATCCTGACTATGATCATTTCAACTCACAATGGATCCTGACTATGATCATTTAAACTCACACTGGATCCTGACAGGGATCATTTAAACTCACACTGGATCCTGACAGGGATCATTTAAACTCACACTGGATCCTGACAGGGATCATTTAAACTAAAACTGGATCCTGACAGGGATCATTTAAACTCACACTGGATCCTGAGTTTAATCATTTAAACTCACATTGGATCCTGACTGGGATCATTTAAACTAAAACTGGATCCTGACTATGATCATTTAAACTAACACTGGATCCTGACTGGGATCATTTAAACTCACACTGGATCCTGACAGGGATCATTTAAACTCACACTGGATCCTGAGTTTAATCATTTAAACTCACATTGGATCCTGACTGGGATCATTTAAACTAAAACTGGATCCTGACTATGATCATTTAAACTAACACTGGATCCTGACTGGGATCATTTAAACTCACACTGGATCCTGACAGGGATCATTTAAACTCACACTGGATCCTGAGTTTAATCATTTAAATTCACACTGGATCCTGACTTGGATCATTTAAACTCACACTGGATCCCGACTATGATCATTTCAACTCACAATGGATCCTGACAGGGATCATTTAAACTAAAACTGGATCCTGACAGGGATCATTTAAACTAACACTGGATCCTGACTATGATCATTTAAACTCACACTGGATCCTGACTGGGATCATTTAAACCAAAACTGGATCCTGACAGGGATCATTTAAACTAAAACTGGATCCTGACTATGATCATTCAAACTCACACTGGATCCTGACTATGATCATTTAAACTAAAACTGGATCCTGACTATGATCATTTACACTAATACTGGATCCTGACTATGATCATTTAAACTCACACTGGATCCTGACAGGGATCATTTAAACTAAAACTGGATCCTGACTGATCATTTAAACTCACACTGGATCCTGACTATGATCATTTAAACTAAAACTGGATGCTGACTATGATCATTTAAATTCACACTGGATCCTGACTATGATTATTCAAACCAAAACTGGATCCTGACTGGAATCATTTAAATTCACACTGGATCCTGACTATGATCATTTAAACTCACACTGGATGCTGACTATGATCATTTAAACTAAAATTGGATGCTGACTGATCATTTAAACTCACACTGGATCCTGACTATGATCATTTAAACTCACACTGGATCCTGACTATGATCATTTAAACTCACACTGGATCCTGAGTTTAATCATTTAAACTCACATTGGATCCTGACAGGGATCATTTAAACTAAAACTGGATCCTGACTATGATCATTTAAACTCACACTGGATCCTGACTATGATCATTTAAACTCACACTGGATCCTGACTGGGATCATTTAAACTAAAACTGGATGCTGACTGATCATTTAAACTCACACTGGATCCTGACTATGATCATTTAAACTCACACTGGATCCTGACTATGATCATTTAAACTCACACTGGATCCTGACTATGATCATTTAAACTCACACTGGATCCTGACTGGGATCATTTAAACTCACACTGGATCCTGACTATGATCATTTAAACTAAAACTGGATCCTGACTATGATCATTTACACTAATACTGGATCCTGACTATGATCATTTACACTAATACTGGATCCTGACTATGATCATTTAAACTCACACTGGATCCTGACAGGGATCATTTAAACTAAAACTGGATCCTGACTATGATCATTTAAACTCACACTGGATCCTGACTATGATCATTTAAACTAAAACTGGATGCTGACTATGATCATTTAAACTCACACTGGATCCTGACTATGATCATTTAAACTAAAACTGGATGCTGACTATGATCATTTAAACTAACACTGGATCCTGACTGGGATCATTTAAACTAAAACTGGATCCTGACTATGATCATTTAAACTAACACTGGATCCTGACTATGATCATTTAAACTCACACTGGATCCTGACTATGATCATTTAAACTCAAACTGGATGCTGACTATGATCATTTAAACTAAAACTGGATCCTGACAGGGATCATTTAAACTCACACTGGATCCTGACTATGATCATTTAAACTAAAACTGGATCCTGACTATGATCATTTACACTAATACTGGATCCTGACTATGATCATTTAAACTCACACTGGATCCTGACAGGGATCATTTAAACTAAAACTGGATCCTGACTGATCATTTAAACTCACACTGGATCCTGACTATGATCATTTAAACTCACACTGGATCCTGACTATGATCATTTACACTAATACTGGATCCTGACTATGATCATTTAAACTCACACTGGATCCTGACAGGGATCATTTAAACTAAAACTGGATCCTGACTGATCATTTAAACTCACACTGGATCCTGACAGGGATCATTTAAACTAAAACTGGATGCTGACTGATCATTTAAACTCACACTGGATCCTGACTATGATCATTTAAACTCACACTGGATCCTGACTATGATCATTTAAACTCACACTGGATCCTGACTATGATCATTTAAACTAAAACTGGATGCTGACTATGATCATTTAAACTCACACTGGATCCTGACTGGGATCATTTAAACTCACACTGGATCCTGACTATGATCATTTAAACTCACACTGGATCCTGACTATGATCATTTAAACTCACACTGGATCCTGACTGGGATCATTTAAACTCACACTGGATCCTGACTATGATCATTTAAACTAAAACTGGATCCTGACTATGATCATTTACACTAATACTGGATCCTGACAGGGATCATTTAAACTCACACTGGATCCTGAGTTTAATCATTTAAACTCACATTGGATCCTGACTGGGATCATTTAAACTAAAACTGGATCCTGACTATGATCATTTAAACTCACACTGGATCCTGACTATGATCATTTAAACTCACACTGGATCCTGAGTTTAATCATTTAAACTCACATTGGATCCTGACAGGGATCATTTAAACTAAAACTGGATCCTGACTATGATCATTTAAACTAACACTGGATCCTGACTATGATCATTTAAACTCACACTGGATCCTGACTATGATCATTTAAACTCAAACTGGATGCTGACTATGATCATTTAAACTAACACTGGATCCTGACTGGGATCATTTAAACTCACACTGGATCCTGACTATGATCATTTAAACTCACACTGGATCCTGACTATGATCATTTAAACTAACACTGGATCCTGACTATGATCATTTAAACTCACACTGGATCCTGACTATGATCATTTAAACTCAAACTGGATGCTGACTATGATCATTTAAACTAAAACTGGATCCTGACAGGGATCATTTAAACTCACACTGGATCCTGACTATGATCATTTAAACTAAAACTGGATCCTGACTATGATCATTTACACTAATACTGGATCCTGACTATGATCATTTAAACTCACACTGGATCCTGACAGGGATCATTTAAACTAAAACTGGATCCTGACTGATCATTTAAACTCACACTGGATCCTGACTATGATCATTTAAACTCACACTGGATCCTGACTATGATCATTTACACTAATACTGGATCCTGACTATGATCATTTAAACTCACACTGGATCCTGACAGGGATCATTTAAACTAAAACTGGATCCTGACTGATCATTTAAACTCACACTGGATCCTGACAGGGATCATTTAAACTAAAACTGGATGCTGACTATGATCATTTAAACTCACACTGGATCCTGACTATGATCATTTAAACTAAAACTGGATGCTGACTGTGATCATTTAAACTAACACTGGATCCTGACTGTGATCATTTAAACTCACACTGGATCCTGACTATGATCATTTAAACTCACACTGGATCCTGACTATGATCATTTAAACTCACACTGGATCCTGACTGGGATCATTTAAACTCACACTGGATCCTGACTATGATCATTTAAACTAAAACTGGATCCTGACTATGATCATTTACACTAATACTGGATCCTGACTATGATCATTTACACTAATACTGGATCCTGACTATGATCATTTAAACTCACACTGGATCCTGACAGGGATCATTTAAACTAAAACTGGATCCTGACTATGATCATTTAAACTCACACTGGATCCTGACTATGATCATTTAAACTAAAACTGGATGCTGACTATGATCATTTAAACTCACACTGGATCCTGACTATGATCATTTAAACTAAAACTGGATCCTGACTATGATCATTTAAACTAACACTGGATCCTGACTATGATCATTTAAACTCACACTGGATCCTGACTATGATCATTTAAACTCAAACTGGATGCTGACTATGATCATTTAAACTAACACTGGATCCTGACTGGGATCATTTAAACTCACACTGGATCCTGACTATGATCATTTAAACTCACACTGGATCCTGACTATGATCATTTAAACTCACACTGGATCCTGACTGGGATCATTTAAACTAAAACTGGATGCTGACTGATCATTTAAACTCACACTGGATCCTGACTATGATCATTTAAACTCACACTGGATCCTGACTATGATCATTTAAACTCACACTGGATCCTGAGTTTAATCATTTAAACTCACATTGGATCCTGACAGGGATCATTTAAACTAAAACTGGATCCTGACTATGATCATTTAAACTAACACTGGATCCTGACTATGATCATTTAAACTCACACTGGATCCTGACTATGATCATTTAAACTCAAACTGGATGCTGACTATGATCATTTAAACTAACACTGGATCCTGACTGGGATCATTTAAACTCACACTGGATCCTGACTATGATCATTTAAACTCACACTGGATCCTGACTATGATCATTTAAACTCACACTGGATCCTGACTGGGATCATTTAAACTAAAACTGGATGCTGACTGATCATTTAAACTCACACTGGATCCTGACTATGATCATTTAAACTCACACTGGATCCTGACTATGATCATTTAAACTCACACTGGATCCTGACTATGATCATTTAAACTAAAACTGGATGCTGACTATGATCATTTAAACTCACACTGGATCCTGACTGGGATCATTTAAACTCACACTGGATCCTGACTATGATCATTTAAACTCACACTGGATCCTGACTATGATCATTTAAACTCACACTGGATCCTGACTGGGATCATTTAAACTCACACTGGATCCTGACTGGGATCATTTAAACTAAAACTGGATCCTGACTATGATCATTTACACTAATACTGGATCCTGACAGGGATCATTTAAACTCACACTGGATCCTGAGTTTAATCATTTAAACTCACATTGGATCCTGACTGGGATCATTTAAACTAAAACTGGATCCTGACTATGATCATTTAAACTCACACTGGATCCTGACTATGATCATTTAAACTCACACTGGATCCTGAGTTTAATCATTTAAACTCACATTGGATCCTGACAGGGATCATTTAAACTAAAACTGGATCCTGACTATGATCATTTAAACTAACACTGGATCCTGACTATGATCATTTAAACTCAAACTGGATGCTGACTGATCATTTAAACTCACACTGGATCCTGACTATGATCATTTAAACTAAAACTGGATGCTGACTATGATCATTTAAACTCACACTGGATCCTGACTATGATCATTTAAACTTACACTGGATCCTGACTATGATCATTTAAACTCACACTGGATCCTGACTATGATCATTTAAACTAAAACTGGATGCTGACTATGATCATTTAAATTCACACTGGATCCTGACTATGATCATTTAAACTCACACTGGTTCCTGACTATGATTATTCAAACCAAAACTGGATCCTGACTGGAATCATTTAAATTCACACTGGATCCTGACTATGATCATTTAAACTAACACTGGATCCTGACTATGATCATTTAAACTCACACTGGATCCTGACTGGGATCATTTAAACTCACACTGGATCCTGACAGGGATCATTTAAACTCACACTGGATCCTGACAGGGATCATTTAAACTCACACTGGATCCTGAGTTTAATCATTTAAACTCACATTGGATCCTGACTGGGATCATTTAAACTAAAACTGGATCCTGACTATGATCATTTAAACTAACACTGGATCCTGACTGGGATCATTTAAACTCACACTGGATCCTGACAGGGATCATTTAAACTCACACTGGATCCTGACTATGATCATTTAAACTCACACTGGATCCTGACTATGATCATTTAAACTCACACTGGATCCTGAGTTTAATCATTTAAACTCACACTGGATCCTGACAGGGATCATTTAAACTCACACTGGATCCTGACTGGGATCATTTAAACTCACACTGGATTCTGACTGGGATCATTTAAACTCACACTGGATCCTGAGTTTAATCATTTAAACTCACACTGGATCCTGAGTTTAATCATTTAAACTCACACTGGATCCTGACAGGGATCATTTAAACTCACACTGGATCCTGACTATGATCATTTAAACTCACACTGGATCCTGACTGTAATCATTTAAACTAACACTGGATCCTGACTGTAATCATTTAAACTCACACTGGATCCTGACAGGGATCATTTAAACTCACACTTGATCCTGACTATGATCATTTAAACTCACACTGGATCCTGACTATGATCATTTAAACTCACACTGAATCTGTAATTGCAGACTTCAGAATTAAATGGTTAAAAGAATGTATTTCTCAAGCTCACTCTATGTGGTACCACATTCCTAATAATTTATTTAATGAATTCGGGGGTATTAAATTCCTGCTCAAATGTGATTTTGAGGAGCCAAAAGTTCCTATAAAGCTATCCCATTGACGACACCCCTGTTTCCCCCTCCCCTCAGGTTAAGAGTCTGGGTGTCATCCTCGACAGTACTCTATCTTTCCAATCACACATCAATAACGTCACCCGGTCCGCTTACTTTCACTTACGTAATATCAACCGTCTCCGCCCCTCCCTCACTCCCCACACCTCTGCTATTCTTGTCCACAGCCTCGTCACCTCCCGCCTTGACTACTGCAACTCCCTTCTCTTCGGCCTCCCCCAGAAAGCCCTCCATAAACTTCAGCTTGTCCAGAACTCTGCCGCCCGGATCATCACCAGAACACCTTCTTCCCACCACATCACCCCCATCCTACAGCAACTCCACCGGCTCCCAATCACCCAACGGATCACCTACAAAATCCTTCTGTACACTTTCAAATCTATTCACAACCTCGCCCCTCCTTACCTCTCCGACCTCCTGCACATTGCCACTCCATCCCGCACCCTCCGGTCTTCCTCCTCCATCCTCCTCACCGTTCCCCCTGCCCGCCTCAGCACCATGGGGGCCAGAGCTTTCAGCCGCTCTGCTCCCCAGCTCTGGAATTCCCTCCCACCCGACCTCCGAAACTGCACCACCCTCCCGATCTTTAAATCAAATCTCAAAACCCATCTGTTCCGCCTCACCTACTCTCCCCAACTCTAAGCACTGTCCCTCACCCACTCCTAATGTATTTTATCTGGTCTGTTTTACCCTTGTTGCTGTTTTTACTCTTGTTTGTGTTTTTTGTACAGCGACCTTGAGTTTCCTGAAAGGCGCTTATAAATAAAAATAAAATGTATTATCCACCTTCCACAAACAAGCATTACATTTATGAAAAACTCTATTTTCCCACAATTTTTCTCCACACAATATCCTTTCATAGAATAAGAGGTTCATCACTATAAATAAAAAAACTTTCCTCAGAAAGTGAAACCATTTAACACATTTTTTTTTTACTGTTCACTAACTAAACCGTTTTGGTCTTTAAACATTGATAATATACCCTGGTTTAGCTGTAATGATATTATACCTTTTATGGATAACTTGGATACAAACTATTCTGATCTTGTTCATTTTATAATTATTTGGGGGAAATATCATATTCACACTTGTAAGGGGAGAAATTGTAAACCCTCTTTTCAATGTTCTTGAATTATTTTGCCAACTAATAAGTCAGTGAAGTGCCTGAAAAAAAGAATGGAAAGGCTAAAAAACTCATCTATGTCTAAATCCTTGACTGAAAGATTCTGAGATATTTGTGTTAAATTACATGCTGAATATATTTGTGCTGATCTTCCCTGTCTTGCTTTGTAAACGTCTTTGTGTTCAATAAAAAAAATAAAAAAAAGTCAGAGGGAGTTTAACTTTCACTTTTGTCTCTTTGTGACGCAGATCACTTCCCCTCCAGAGAGCAAGGTAAACGGGTGTTTTTCATGTCGGATTCCTTTCTTGTCTTCTGTAATAACTCGTGTAATGTGTCTGTTTCTGTCCTCCGTTAGTTTAACACCATGATTATTGTGTTTATAACAAGTGAACTCTTTGAACGTGTCCGGGCCGGGCGACAGGATCAACCGCTCGCCTCGTGTTTGCTTCGTAGACGTTTGAGCTTGTTGAAACCGTGTTGACCGGATGCTAACAGCTGCCATCCGTCAGTCATCACCGTTAAACCTTGTTTATTGTTAAAGCCGTTAATTTGTTTGTGAGAAACGACGTTAATTACCGTAAAGGGAAGAATACAGGCACACGCCCGTGCTCAGTGCTGCTCCTCTAACCACGGCTGTGTCTCATCTGATTCAAGTATCAATGTGTTGTTTTGAATTGTATCTACTGTTTGCCTATCGTTAAGAAGTTGTAATTCAGCTGTAGTGTAGTTTAATGGGTGGTTTAGGTTTTGGTGTGTTTACTGCCAATCCACGGTTTATCATGTGACCACATGAATAATGGGCCTCATTCACTAATATCTGCGCAGAAATGTTCTTACTCTCCGCTAAAAATAAGTACTTGCGCAAAATCACCGTCGGATTTATGACACGTGCGTACCGGCCAATTTTGTTCTCACCACCGTGCGTATGTTAGTAAATCAGAACCATTCTAAATTGACAGGTTTTGTCCGCGATCTGCTATCAGCATACTGCCACGCCTCTATTTCTCTATATAAGGACATCTGTTTGGTGCCGCAGGAAGAGAGCGGTGTTACGGAGAAGATGAAAGAACGTGAAAGATGGCCTCAAAAGGAAAAAAGAAACATTCACATCAGCAGAAATAGAAACAATTGTAACAAAAGTGTTACACTTCAATATGAACATTTTCATGTGGTCTACTCTGTAAACTTAATAAACTAACTCAACTGCTATAATTGAAGATTTTAATTATATGACAATAAATTATGAGGATGACACGGCATTTACGTTTGGTCCATACATTAGTAAATTCAGTTATTGTTGTCTATTAAAGCCTTTTTTTTCAATAAAAGAAGTTTTAATATAGTATGCATTTAGTTAAAGGGTGTGTGTTAACATTTCCGAGGACATTTCTTTCATCATTTGTGCGTACGCATGGTCTGAGGGAGTTCTACATTTGTTCGCAGAGTACGAAGAAATTTAGGTAAGAACAAATTGGTGAATCCCAGATTTGTGCGTCAAACGTGCGTACGCACAGTTCAAGCACAGATTCGTGCGTACGCACTGTTCGTAAATGAGGCCCAATGTGAGAGCTCCGACAGCATGTTGTTGTGTTTAATGCAGGTTTTGGGCTCTGCTATGGATCAGTGTGAGGAGACAGAGGAGGGAGCCCCTCCCTGTAAAAACGCTGGAGAACATGAAGCTCAGAGGTGAGATGAGGATCTCTAACTGTCCATGACTCTTCTCAAACCACTCCAACATCATTATTTACAGTTACATCTGTGTGTGTGTTGTGTTTTGTAGCACTGAGCATCAGCAGAGACCAGACTCTCCTGGACCTGGACCCAGCTGTGTGTCCATGAAGAGTGATCGGTCCATGTTTGAACCTTATAACTTCAAGGTCGAACACCATCCAACTGAAGACAGGTCAGACTTTAAACCAGACTTTGATATTCTGCAGCTATCAATCTATTTAATGTAAACACATAAGGATCTGACAGATACTCTAACAAGGAGAACAGGCTTCAAATTTGAAGAGCAGCTCTAATAATAATAATAATTATAATAATAATAACTTTATTTATATAGCACCGTTAAAAACAAGAGTTTACAAAGTGCTTTGACAACGAAGCAAAGCAGGAAAACTAGCACAGAACCCAACAACAGGAGAACCCACACAACATGGCCAGGCACGAGACCGAGGGCACAAAGCAGGAAGAAGTAGAAACAATAAATAGAAATAAAATAACTAAACAAGATAGAAGAGAAGACGTGAAGCAAAAAGAGAAGTAAAAGCTGTAAAACCAACAAATACATTAATGCATAAATAAATACACTGCTCAAAATCTCCAGACTCTTTCACGTCTGTCACATGTGCTCAGTGTGAACCTGCTCTCGTCTGTGAAGAGAACGGGGCGCCAATGGCGGACCTGCCAATTCTGGTGTTGTCTGGCGAAGGCAAATGGAGCTGCACGGTGCTGGGCTGTGAGCACAGGTCCCATTAGAGGACGTCGGCCCTCATGCCGCCCTCATGGAGTCTGTTTCTGACAGTTCGGTCAGAAACATGCCAGCCAGTCGCCTGCTGGAGGTCATTCTGTAGGGCTCTGCAGTGCTCCTCATGTTCCTCCTCGCACAAAGTAGCAAATATCGGTCCTGCTGCTGGGTTGATGCCCTGCTACGGCCCTGTCCAGCTCTCCTCGTGTAACAACTGGTCTCCTGGTACCTCCTCCATGCTCATGAGACTGTGCTGGGAGACACAGCAAACCGACCGCACATATGGATGTGCCATCCTGGAGGAGCTGGACTACCTGTGCAGCCTGATTGGGCTGCAGGTACCGCCTCATGCGACCAGTAGTGACAAGGACACAAGCAGAACTCAAAACTAAAGAAGAATCAGTCAGGAAGTATCAGAGAGCAACTGTCTGTGGCCACCACATGCAAACCATTCCCTTTGTGGGGGTTGTCCTGCTGTTGCCTCTCCATTGCTCCTGGTGTCTCTTTAATTTGCACCACAGCAGGTGAAACTGATTCACAATCACTTGAGCTTCCTAAATGGACAGATTGATATCCCTGAAGTTTGACTGACTTGGTGTTATAATGTGACGATTAAGTGTTCTCTTAATTTTTTTGAGCAGTGTAAATAAAACCAGCAAGGGCTATAAAACAATAAAAGACTTAAAAGCAGTACAAGCAATTTAAGAGAAAAGCAATAAAAGGGCTAAAAGCAATATAAGCAAAAAACATAAAAGAAATAAAAGCAATAAAAATAAAAGAATAAAGTGAAATAAAAATTTTGAAAAGACGATACGAAGACGACATGACATAAAAGCAAGTCTATGAAAGTGAGATTTAAAAGATGTCACTGATGTTGCGAGCCTTATCTCCTCAGGCAGGTTGTTCCAAAGCCGAGGGGCCCTGACGGCCCTGTGGAGTTGTTTGCATTGATTAGTATTATTTCTGTTTTTGAGTTATTTAACTGAAGAAAGTTCTCAGCCATCCATCAGGTGAGGTCACTGAGACAGTCTCTGACAGCAGCTAGGCTCCTAGGGTCCCTGGGTCTCAGTGGGAGGTATATCTGTGTGTCTTCTGCATAGCAATGAAAGGAGACATTGTGGCGCTGCATTATTTGGCCAAGTGGAAGCATATAAATTGAAAATAAATCGGTACTAAAACTGAACCCTGCGGTACACCACAGGTTAAGTTAGTGGTAGAAGACGAGTATTTACCTATGGTGACCGCAAAGGTTCTAAAAGGTAAGAATAAAACCAACTAAGTGCAGTGTCCCTGATACCAACCCAATTTTTAAGACGATCAATTAAAATGGCATGATCCACGGTGTCAAAGACTGCACTTAAGTCTAAAAGGATTAAAATTGTGCCCTCCCCCTGTCTGCTGCTAAAAGTAGGTCATTGGTTACCTTGAGGAGGGCCGTTTCTGTACTGTGCTGAGCTCTAAAACCAGACTGAAATTTCTCAAAGAGGTTGTCAAAAGACATAAAAGATAAATTTGGGTTTCTTTAAAAGAGGTTGGACCACAGCGTGTTTAAAAACAGATGGGGATATGCCTTCCTCCAAGGAGCTGTTGATAATCGATAAAATACTGGGTCCAACAGTGTTAAAAACCTCTTTGAGAAACTTGGTGGGAATAAAATCAAGACTGCACGTAGTTGATTTCATGTGGGATAAAATTTAAAAATAAAAAGGAATCAAACTGCTAAAATAACTCAAAATGTCCCTCCTGGTGTGTAAAATACGCTCTGGCTGGGTGATTAGTTTTCTTATGTCCTTGACTTTGTTTGTAAAAGAAATTAAAAACCTCTCGCACAGCTCTTGAGAAGCATCAGTAAGAGGACGGGGGAGGGGGTGGTGATGGATTCTAAAACCTTAAATAAAATTCTGGGGAATGATTAGCTAAAATTACGTTTCGAATAAAATGAGGCTCTTGCGTCTTTAACTGTCTTTTGATACTTTTTCAATGCTTCTTTCCAGATATAAAATATTTGTAAACCAGTTTTTTTCCATTGTTGTTCCTTTCTTCTGCAGTCTCTTTTTAACTCATGGGTGGACGCTGTGAGCCATGGCTGTGATTAAAAAAGACCAGCTCCTCCGTGTTAACATTTGGATTAAAGGCAGTTGAAGAGGCTGAGATAAAAAGCTCTGAAAACTTGCTAGCAGACATTGAGTTAAAAACACGACGGCGGACAGGTGCATTGTCAGTAAAAGGTGGCTGGGATAAAACCATTCTGAATTAAACAGCCTTATGATCAGACACACAGATATCCTTTGTCTCAAAGCTGTCAGGGCTGAGACCACTGTATAAAACCAGATCTAAAGTGTGGCCCTTTGAGTGTGTGGGTTCCTCTATTGCCTGAATGAAGTTAAAAGATTCCAGAGTGTCCATAAAATCACCAGCAAAAGTTTGAGCAGGGCAACAGACATGTTTGTTAAAATCGCCTAAAATAAGGATTCTATAATATTTAAAATCCTTTCTGTAAATGACAGCAACCGCCCCCCCCAACCCTAACAGTCTCTGTGATTATAAAAAAGTCCACTTTGTTATCAGTTATAAAATCATGACATGAAAAAGATTTATTATTTAAGGACCTGATGTTTAAAAGACCAACGTTTCCTGGGTTGCAGTTAAAAACAGGGGGTGGCGGAGGTTGCAGGCAGATGTGAATTAGATTGGACTGATTACAGGGCTGGAAGCGTGGCAAATGAAATTCGGGATCAGGCAGAAAAGAGAGCATCATCTTCGTTGCCAACTGAAACACTTTAATCACCATTCATACGGCCACATTGTAAATTATCGCTGAACTGTAATCATGTTATTCTCATGGTAACAAAGATAGCAGTTGAGAAGAGCTGAAAAAATTCAAAATTCAACTGATGTTTGGTTTTTGTTTCTTGGCAACAAAGAAAGTCAATCGAAGCTTTGAGAGGTTTGTTGGTTTGTTTGTTTCTCTCAGTGTTTACCAGCAGAGACCAGACTCTCCTGGACCTGGACCCAGCTGTGTGTCCATGAAGAGTGACCGGTCCATGATGGAACCTTATAACTTCAAGGATAAAGGCCATCCTACTGAAGACAGGTTAGACATGTTTGTTATTCTGCAGCTATCAAGTGCTAACACAAAAGGATCTGCAAGATACTCCACTCCTTTAATATTTATTATCATGGCTATGGTCCTGGAAGGTATATTTCAAATGCTTGCACACATTACGTGGGGCGTCGACAGCTGTGGCTCAGTGGTAGAGTCGGTCTTCTCTCCATTGGAAGGTTGGGGGTTCGGTCCCTGACTGCTACAGTCACATGTCACAAGTGTCCTTGGACAAGACGATGAACCCCAAATTGCTCCTGGTGGCGAAGCCTTTGGGTATGAATGGGCGTAGACCTGATTGGAGAATGGCACTTTGGTCTTTGCCCTCAGTGTGTGAATGAGTGAATGAGACATGTAGTATAAAAACAGCTTTGAATGGTCGGTTTTCTTGCAAGGATCCAGCACAACAAAGACCCTGCCTTTCTTTCGTGCTTATTTGGCAATGCACCTGGCCTTCACATCCAATCTAGCAGCCCATGTCATCACATTGGGCTGAGCCAGATCTGGCTCTATGATAAGATTTCAGCTCCTATAATATGAGCAAGTGACTTATTATTAGATCCAACGTTACTACTCAGTAGGGCTTAGGGCTGCTCTTATTAGGAACTATTGATCCCAAGAACACAGCTCCTAAAGTCATGGTAGAAAAAGCCCACAAAATTAAAAGTTTAACAAATGATTAAACAAAATCCTTTTTCTTTCCTTTTCCTTTTTCAGTTTTCTATCAGCACTAGGTTTAGTATAAAGACGGACAAGTTTTTTTTTATGTACTTGGACTAAACCCATGGTGTGATCAACAAGGTATAAAGAGCAACAAGTAGTAAGCGAGTGAGCAGCTTCTAAGATCAACCAAAAGGTGGTGTCATTGATGCTAGAGGGCCGTGCTTTCTTTGTTGTCTCCATAAGCAATGTGTATATACGATGAATATGGAGTGCATCCTACTTCCTGATATCTCCACAGAGTTCCACAACAAAGGTCAAAGGTGACTGGTGATCAGTTTATTCAACAGCATACAACAGACTTGGACTCCATATTTATGGTATGTAACTATGCAACAACTTTTATCTCTTGAAAATCTTAAAACAGATGAACCCATATTTCTTTTATGATTTTATTTTCAGACTCTTCAAGAGAACATTTTCACTCTTGTGACAGAGGAGCTGAAAAAGTTTCAGAGAGTGCTTAGTCCCGATTATTCAGAACGCTTAGAGAAGCACGGAGTGGAAGAGGAGGTGGTAGAGGGTGAGGATGAAGACGAGATGAGGAGCAGCAGAGCAGCATTTCTGAAGATCACACTGCACTTCCTGAGAAGAATGAAGCAGGATGAGTTGGCTGACTGTCTGCAGAGCAGTAAGAATTGTTTTTCGCATTTCATCTTCTCATATTAACAGTTTCAATAACTCACAGTCTTATTCTGTTTTCATTCAGGAACTCCTGCTGCAGTTTGTCGACGTGAACTCAAAACAAAACTGAAGAAGAAGTTCCAGTGTCTGTTTGAGGGAATCCCTAAAGCAGGAAACCCAACCCTTCTGGATCAGATCTACACAGAGCTCTACATCACAGAGGGAGGGACTGGAGAGGTCAATGATGAACATGAGGTCAGACATATTGAAGCAGCATCCAGGAAACCAGACAGACCAGAGACAACCATCAGACAAGAAGACGTCTTTAAAGCCTCACCTGGAGGAGATGGACCAATCAGAACAGTGATGACAAAGGGAGTGGCTGGCATTGGGAAAACAGTCTTAACACAGAAGTTCACTCTGGACTGGGCTGAAGACAAA
This sequence comes from Semicossyphus pulcher, assembly GCF_022749685.1. Taxonomy (NCBI): domain Eukaryota; kingdom Metazoa; phylum Chordata; class Actinopteri; order Labriformes; family Labridae; genus Semicossyphus; species Semicossyphus pulcher. The sequence continues at coordinate 28,975,104 of NW_027211681.1, forward strand.
GCCAACCAGGACATACAGTTCCTGTTTCCCTTCACCTTCAGAGAGCTGAATGTGCTGAAAGAGAAGAAGTTCAGCTTGGTGGAACTTGTTCATCACTTCTTCACTGAAACCAAAGAAGCAGGAATCTGCAGGTTTGAAGAGTTCCCGGTTGTGTTCATCTTTGACGGTCTGGATGAGTGTCGACTTCCTCTGGACTTCCACAACAATGAGATCCTGACTGATGTCACAGAGTCCAGCTCAGTGGATGTGCTGATGACAAACCTCTTCAGGGGGAAACTGCTTCCCTCTGCTCGCCTCTGGATAACCACACGACCTGCAGCAGCCAATCAGATCCCTCCTTATTGTGTTGACATGGTGACAGAGGTCAGAGGGTTCACTGACCCTCAGAAGGAGAAGTACTTCAGGAAGAGATTCAGAGATGAGGAGCAGGTCAGCAGAATCATCTCCCACATCAAGACATCCCGAAGCCTCCACATCATGTGCCACATCCCAGTCTTCTGCTGGATCACTGCTACAGTTCTGGAGGACGTGTTGAAGACCAGAGAGGAAGGAGAGCTGCCCAAGACCCTGACTGACATGTACATCCACTTCCTGGTGGTTCAGACCAAACAGAAGAACATCAAGTATGATGGAGGAGCTGAGACAGATCAACACTGGAATCCAAAGAGCAGGAAGAAGATTGTGTCTCTGGGAAAACTGGCTTTTGAGCAGCTGCAGAAAGGAAACCTGATCTTCTATGAATCAGACCTGACAGAGTGTGGCATCGATATCAGAGCAGCCTCAGTGTACTCAGGAGTGTTCACACAGATCTTTATAGAGGAGAGAGGACTGTACCAGGACACGGTGTTCTGCTTCGTCCATCTGAGCGTTCAGGAGTTTCTGGCTGCTCTTTATGTCCATCTGACATTCATCAACCGTGGTGTCAATTTACTTTCAGAAGAACAACCAACCTCTTCTAAACCTTCAAAAAACAAACATCTCTACCAGAGTGCTGTGAACAAGGCCTTGCAGAGTCCAAATGGACACCTGGACTTGTTCCTCCGCTTCCTCCTGGGTCTTTCACTGGAGAGCAATCTAACTCTCCTACATGGTCTGCTGACAAACACTGGAAGTACCTCACAGATGAATCAGGAAACAGTTGACTTCATCAAGGAGAAGATCAATGAGAATCTGTCTCCAGAGAGAATCATCAATCTGTTCCACTGTCTGAATGAGTTGAACGACCGTTCTTTAGTGGATGAGATTCAGAAGTACCTCAGACCAGGAAGTCTCTCCACAGGTAAACTGTCTCCTGCTCAGTGGTCAGCTCTGGCCTTCATCTTACTGTCATCAGAAAAAGATCTGGACGTGTTTGACCTGAAGAAGTACTCTGCTTCAGAGGAGGTTCTCCTGAGGCTGCTGCCAGTGGTCAAAGCCTCCAACAAAGCTCTGTGAGTGCACCGATTACTTCAGATGCTAACCCTATCAAATTTGCACCACATTGACTGATTAAGGGCTGCAACAGAATTGTGATGTTATTTAGGTTGTAGATGACAGTATGAGTGTTTGTCCTCTCCTTCAGGCTGAGTGGCTGTAATCTGTCAGAGAGAAGCTGTGAAGCTCTGTCCTCAGTTCTCAGCTCACAGTCCTCAAGTCTGACAGAGCTGGACATGAGTAACAATGACCTGCAGGATTCAGGCGTGAAGCTGCTCTCTGCTGGACTGGAGAGTACAAACTGTAAACTGGAGACTCTCAGGTCAGGATTCACCTTGTTTAACAAATGACCTTTGATGACCTTGATATTGCAAGTTGAATGAATACTAGGGGTGCGCATCTCTCCCTTTCAAGTTTTGTTTTAATTTGTTTAACATTTCCGACACACATTTGTCAGTGAAATGCTGTCTGCTTGGTGTATTATACCTTGGCTCAAATGTATTTACCGTGTCACCAGCCATCACTCTCAACTAAAGTGTAAGGTCCTAAAAACTGTAGCAATACAACAGGCTAAACATGCTGTGATAACCATAGACTTCACCGAGTTGCAGCTGAAAAAAGTATTTAATATTCTGGTCTTTGTCTTGACTGTTCTTGCTGGTGCAAGGACCCTTGTTGCCCACACGGTTGATTTGTATCAGTCAATCTTTACGCCCCTAGTAAATACAATTTGTCTTAAATTATAATTGAAACCACTGTGGGGCACATTTTTTACAAGAATATCTTTGAAATACAAACCAGACTGAAGATCAGTTGATTGGGGTTGGTTTGTACAACTGGGTACAAAAGCCGTGTCCCCACTCCGTAAAATGCTAATTTTAGGGTCAGTGGTTACAGTTAGTTCTAGAGTTTAGTTTTACTTCTAGAAGTTAATCTATATCTACATCTATATGAATATGTGTGTGTGTGTGTGTGTGTGTGTGTGTACAGGCTGTCAGGCTGTCTGTTCACAGAGAAAGGCTGTAGTTACCTGGCCTCAGCTCTGAGCTCCAACCCCGCCCATCTGAGAGAGCTGGACCTGAGCTACAATCATCCAGGAGACTCAGGAGTGAAGCTGCTGTCTGCTGGACTGGATGATCCACACTATAAACTCGACACTCTCAGGTATAAACACACAATAAGAGCTCACACACTGTTTCCCTGTCACACAGACAACATGTGGACAGTTGATTCACAGTATGCACCGGCAGTACTGCTGATAACAGTGAAGACGAGTCCCTGTCCCTATTCTGAATCACCACCTAACTGAAATCAAACTAAAAGTTTTACACATATGTATATTTTTACTTTGGGCTTTGTGATCCGTCCAAAATACAGGCTGTTCATGCTACAAGAGTGTGAAGCAAATTGAGACATATTTATGATTTCTATTCTATATCCCGTTTCATTGTGGGTATTCTACGTAGGGCCAAAGTGAAGGTTCATTGTGACTCTGTTTGTTCCTCCAGGGTGGATCATGATGAAGAGCAGTGGCTGAAGGCTGGTCTGAGGAAGTGTAAGTGTCACACAAGGCGCTCATGTTAAAACAGTTTAAATCAAAAGCTGGTTTATCTACAATAATTTCTCAGTTTGAAAAAAGTTTTTCTTAGTTTCCATCTAATGATCAAAAACTGTTTTAAATGCTTTATGAAGAAAACATAACAGCAATGCAAAGGAATCGTGTGTCCTGGCATTAGCAGCAGCTCTACACCCGGAAACCCTACCCTCGAAAAAAACAAGTCTGGGTGCATTAGTTAAACCGCCATTGTTGTTGACAAAGTTGATATCAAAAGTCCTGTCCCGAGAAGTGACATTGACGAGCGCGGCGGTGTTCCAAAGGTTGAACTATTTTCACTATAACCGAACTGATAAGAGAAGCTAAGATAAATACACTGATACACATGCTGCCTCTGTTCTAAGTTAACTAAGGACTAATGGAGAAATAAATATAACCACAAGTCTTTCTACCTGTCTGGTTCTCTCCATCAGACGCCTGTGAACTCACACTGGACACAAACACAGCAAACAGGAGCCTCAAACTCTCTGACGACCACAGGACGGTGACAGTAGAAACAGAGAAGCAGCCATATCCTGATCGTCCAGAGAGGTTTGACTACTCTTCTCAGCTGCTGTGTAAATATGGTCTGACCGGTCGCTGTTACTGGGAGGTCGAGTGGAGTGGAAAGGTTTATGTATCAGTGACGTACAGAGGGATCAGAAGAAAAGGAATCGACAGTGCCGACTGCAGGTTTGGAGCAAATGAACAGTCCTGGAGTCTGAGGTGCTCTGATGAGGATGTTTTCTCTGCCTGGCACAATAACAGACAAACACGTCTCTCCTCCTCCTCCTCCTCCTCCTCCTCCTCCTCCTCCTCCTCCTCCTCCTCTGTCTCTAACAAAGTAGCAGTGTATGTGGACTGTCCTGCTGGCACTCTGTCCTTTTACAGAGTCTCCTCTGACACGCTGATCCACCTCCACACCTTCAGCACCACCTTCACTGCACCTCTGTATCCTGGGTTCAGGCTGTGGGCTGATTCCTCAGTGTCTCTGTGCTCACTGTAGGAGGGAGAAACTCTCGCTCACACAATCTATTTCGGAGCCAACATAAGGAAAGATTTGAATTTAGTTTTTCAGTATTAAGAAATGAAATCATTTGAATAAACATGTTATCATATTATAATTAACTGCAAGGCTGTTGCAATTGAAACTGAGGCATGTATATTATTTTCTTGGTGCACTAAGTAAGATTTCACATATATGCACATATATACTAACAACCTGCGGGCTGATTTCTATGTAAAGCACTCGGGACGATGTCTCTGCGAAACAAGAGGATGTGACGTTTCTGCGCGCGAGCGAGTACCTCTGCCGAGAGCTCATTCTGCACCACTACAGTCAACAGTGAGCAACACGAGACAACGCAGGCTGTGAAACGGAGATGGATAATGTTAACAGACAACAGCACCCACAACAACAGCAACACAAACTGCACACAAGGATAAAAACAAAAAAAAAAGTTATATCTAGTGAAGCCCGTCTGACCAAACAGGAAGTGACCGACATCAGGGGGAAAACTAGAGTCAACATCTGCAGGGCCTGTGACTCATGGAGACCTTCGACTGCTCTGGGGATCAAAACAGACCCACGACTGGCTTTCTTGCTACGTGTTGTAAGCTTGTTGTTAGCTCTGTAGAAAGTAAAACTTATTGTTGTCATATGCAGGTTTTGTGCAAACGGTCGCTTGCAGAGCCGGGTAAAAGCGCGTTACACCGAGGGAGGCGGGGCGGCTGTGGCTCAGTGGTAGAGTCGGTCGTCTTTCAATCAGAAGGTCGGAGGTTCGAACCCCAGCTCCCCCAGGCTACATGTCGAAGTGTCCTTGGGCAAGACACTGAACCCCTGGTGGCATAGCCAACGGGGATGAATGTGATAACTGATTGACAGTTGGGCACTTTACGTAGCAGCCTCTGCCATCAGTGTGTGAATGGGTGAATGTGACATGTAGTGTAAAAGCAGCTTTGAGTGGTCGCAAAGACTAGAAAAGCGCTATATAAGTACAGTCCATTTACCATTTACCATTCCATTCATAGAAACAAAACCCGCGTGCAGCGTTGTTTCTCTCACAGCGCGAGCGTACGAGGTTGACTGCAGTTCACTTCATGGCCGACTGTGTCGCTATAAATGAGGAGTTTTTGGAAGTTACATACGGACCCTTTAAGTTGTCTTAGATTGTAAGTTATTTTTACAGCTACTAACAAAACATAAAACAATGAATATACAACATAAAGATGATTTCTAGGAGACAGTGTTGATGTGTGTTACTGTTTGTGATTCAAATATTTTTGTAATTACTTGTATAATGAGCTGAAACATGATGCTCTCATAAGAAGTTGGGTAACTATCATACAGCCAATGGTTTAAATCAAATACATGTATAATACTGACCTTTATTAACTCACCTGTAATCTTCATACCAAATAAAGTTTTTGTCTTGTACTTGCTTTTAGGTATTTGTTGTTGATTTTGTATGTATGTTAAAGGCCCGTAGGGACAGACATTAAAAAACTACATTCCTTGTCCCTATGCAAATAAACATTAAATTAAAAACTAAATTCACTGACAGGAAACGTCTGTAGGATGTGACAAAGTTGTTGAGCTCTGTGCGAGAATTAAGGAGGAACAGCAATAGAAAACAGCTCTTCACCCACATCATGGTCTGTAAGCCCCTTTCACACATGCACTGCACTCCCGAACATGTCCTGACTTTACCCAGGTGGGCTGCATGTGTGAAAGCAAACAGCCGAAATACTGCCAGCGACCTAGTATCGTGTCGGGAGAAAGTCCGGGTCGGCCGATGTGTGAACGCAGCAGATAATAGTCAGGAACATTGACAGCGAGCGAGTGACGGGGGGAGGGGGCGGGGGTTACTGCAGCGAACAATACGTCACCTTACTAAAGAAAGACCTGTCGGAACAATCAGACCCGATAGATAGAATAAGTCGCCAAATATTGTTGCCCCCCTCCGCGTCCGACTGAGACAAATCTCCCGCTGTGGGGGACATGTGTAGGCAACTCTGGGTAACGTAGGGGTCAGACGGTCCTGACAATGTCAGGAGTGCGTGTGTCAAACCAATTTGGCGCCCTAGGCTAGATTTTAGGTGGCGCCCCCCCTTGCATCGCAGTAAATTCCACTGCTAGTGTACATACTCACAAGAAACTGAATAGCTTTGTCTTGGACAATCTTTTATTTCAAGAAAGCAATTGCAATCAAAATACTTAGAATTAGAAAGAAAGAAATACAAAAACATATGAAATGAATATATGAAATATAAATAGCTTAGATAAAGTATAAGATTTAAATATAATAAAAGTGTAAACAAGGGATATAAAATAAATGATAAATACAATATAAATAAGGCACTGCACAAAATAAGAATCCAGTACTGACAAAAAATTACAAGGATTTAAATAAGAAGGGGAACAAAAGGGGATCTTACAGAGACCTCTAGTGGTGCTTTTTGGTACTGCATTAACTTGAATGACTTCAAAACTACACCACCACCTCCTCAACCTCACATCACCTGCTACAGCTTTACTCTCCTCGTCTTTCTTGCAGCAAAGTCATCAACAACATCATCATATGACAACTGATTTGAGACCACATGGTTTATGCTTATGATGGCAAGTCTGTTAAAACACACATGTTGACACCTTCGTCCGTCCTTTTGTTCAGGGAATGTGAAGCTGTGTTCAATGTGAAATGGACCTCTGTGTACCAACTCTGTTCGTACCTTATCAGTTAGAGGAGACGGCCAGTCAGCAGGGTCTATTGGAGCAGCAGGAGGAGCGCTTGATGCTGCTGCATCACTGCTGGGTTGTGCTGCTGAGGTGGAGGTGACAGGAGGAGCGCTTGATGCTGCTGCATCACTGCTGGGTTGTGCTGCTGAGGTGGAGGCGACAGGAGGAGCGCTTGATGCTGCTGCATCACTGCTGAGTTGTGCTGCTGAGGTGGAGGTGACAGGAGGAGCGCTTGATGCTGCTGCATCACTGCTGGGTTGTGCTGCTGAGGTGGAGGCGACAGGAGGAGCGCTTGATGCTGCTGCATCACTGCTGGTTTGTGCTGCTGAGGTGGAGGTGACAGGAGGAGCGCTTGATGCTGCTGCATCACTGCTGAGTTGTGCTGCTGAGGTGGAGGTGACAGGAGGAGCGCTTGATGCTGCTGCATCACTGCTGGGTTGTGCTGCTGAGGTGGAGGTGACAGGAGGAGCGCTTGATGTAGTAGATGGCCCAAGATTTGAAGGGGTGGGACTGAGAAATCTCAACAGTGCATCTGAAGAGAGAAGAGGAGTATGTGACACCAGTCTAATAATAAACATATGATTCCAAGAATAAAACGAAATGAAATAATATAAATCAAAAACCTAAGAGATACATGCATGATGTTCACTATACTCTACATGTATAATACACAATGTACTTTTTCTGATATGCAAATTATATTAGATTCAACTTTATTGTCATTACAGTGAAATGCTGATTAGCAGAATGCACAGAAGCAGTAAACTGCAGTATAATACAGCATGTGGGTTATGCTATAACATTAATGATGTGCACTTTAACACTGATGTAAAGTTTAACACTATAAACACACTTTAGACAATATGAACTGTAACACAACAAACAGCTAGGCTTACAGCTATAATATATAAAGGGGTGGAAAAGGAATAGCATTTTGATTTGATTAATGTGAGCTAACCAGATGGCAATAAAAATGGAAACACATTTAACATTATAACACCTGCTGAGTAGATGTAATATGTACACGTTTCCCTGAGGAAGGTAAGGTGGGAGTAGTTACATTACTATTTTCCATAACAGCTTAGGCCCTTCCATAACATTAACTGACGTTAAAACTAACAACTCAGCTGGGGCGCCGGCGACCTAGCTATTTGATTAGCAAACCATGTTATGCTAATGGTTAACGACGTTATCATCGTTCTGCATCAGACGAATAATGTCATGACATCATAATCACTGTAACGTTACGTTACCTCTGTCTTGGTCTCGGTTTTCCTCCTCTTCTTTTCTTTTTTTCCTCCCCTGGACACCAGACAGTTTGGGACGTTTAGACATTTTGTCGAGCTTGGGGGTTACGTCAAAAAGCGACCATCCCCCCCAGGTAGCAGGTACAGTTCAGTTAGGACGAGGAGGAGGGGGGGCATCTTAGGAAAGTAACGTATCATCATTATTATTATTATTATTACTATTTAATAGGCTTTGCTATGCAGTTAAATTAATGTGTGTTTATTATTTTCATATTAACACATAATAATACCAACTAGTTTTAAGTTACACTTTTCTTCCCCCATTCGTGGCGCCCCCTGGATTGACGGCGCCCTTAGCATTCGCCTATACTGCCTATGCCACGGGCCGGCCCTGTGTCAAAGAGGCTTTAGACTTCATTCCACTCCGCTCTTGAAACCCTGAAAAACCAGAATGTCGAGTCGCACCTGGTTGGAGAAAATGGAATTCCCCAGCACAAAGGAAATCAGTGAGAGTGGAGGCAAAGTCAGGCTGCAGAGAAGCTGTCGTCAGCAGGCCGACTTACATTTTATTTTTACAAAATGTCCGTTTATTTAGTTTTTTACTGATGTTGGTTTCATTGCTCTGTACACACAGAAAATAAGGTAGGTGGATATATTATATACAGAGTGTCCACAGATTTTTGATTGACAGCAATAATATTTACATGATGAAAACAGATTTCTGTCAGAAAGTAAGTGTTTAATGCAGTTACATTAAATATGAGCTAATTATTCGGGTCAGACCCGTGTTGACAGAGGGCAGTAGCAGTCAGAGGGAGACGGAGTGACCGCAGTTTAACTTTCACCTTTGTCTCCTTGTGACGCAGATCATCCAGAGAGAAAGGTAAGCGTGTTTTGTTCATGTCGGATTCCTTTCTTGTCTTCTGTAATAACTCGTGTAATGTGTCTGTTTCTGTCCTCCGTTAGTTTAACACCATGATTATTGTGTTTATAACAAGTGAACTCTTTGAACGTGTCCGGGCCGGGCGACAGGATCAACCGCTCGCCTCGTGTTTGCTTCGTAGACGTTTGAGCTTGTTGAAACCGTGTTGACCGGATGCTAACAGCTGCCATCCGTCAGTCATCACCGTTAAACCTTGTTTATTGTTAAAGCCGTTAATTTGTTTGTGAGAAACGACGTTAATTACCGTAAAGGCAAGAATACAGGCACACGCCCGTGCTGAGTGCAGCTGCTCTGTCTCTCCGTCTGCGTGCTGCTCCTCTAACCACGGCTGTGTCTCATCTGATTAAAGTATTTGTTGAAGCCATTTTAGCTGTCTGTTGTGCATGTGTGTGTGTGTGTGTGTGAGTGTGTGAGTGGGGTAGGTTGTGTGAATGTTGTCATCTCACTTGCGCACCTGAGTGCACAGGCAGGTGATCAATCACTTGATCTGGATATGGGAGTCACAGGTGATCAGCTGGGGGAAATAGGTGAGAGGAAGTCACAGTTTTTCAACCGTGTGTGTGGGGGGGGGTCTCTGTGTTGAATAGTGTTGTTTAGGTTTGTGCACCTGGCTTTTTGTAGGTGTTTTCTGATCTTTGAAATGAAATTGAATAAAATGTTAAACATGACGTCATGGCAGACCTCATTTTTGGCTACGCCCAGCGTTGGATTCCTTCCGATGGCCTTTTGTTGTGGTGCCTATGGTTACGAAGTAGTTTTATGGTTGGTTACATGATCTTGGTTGAAGTTGGGCTTTGATTATTCGACAACAAATGTTTGAGGGCAGATGCTCACTTATATGACAGATAGAATAATATGAACAAGTTAAAGCCAGGTAACGTCATGTCCTGTGTTTCCTACATGTTTTCAAAGCTGCTGTATATCGTTGTATGATCAGTGACGTAAGAGGTCAGGGGATATAATTGAGTGGGTTTAATGTGTGTACTTTCTTTTGGCGTTCTATTTTTCTGTCAATTATTAATCGAAATTAATGTGTAATTTTGACAGCCCTTACACACACACAAAAACACACACACACACACACACACACACACACAAAACAAGTTGTTCCAGATACTGTGACAGGACTACTTTGTCAGGTAAACGTTTGTCATGCGACTACATGAATAATGTGAGAGCTCTGACAGCATGTTGTTGTGTTTAATGCAGGTTTTGGGCTCTGCTATGGATCAGTGTGAGGAGACAGAGGAGGGAGCCCTCCCCTCTAAGACCTCTCTGTGCTGGGAACATGAAGCTCAGAGGTGAGAGGATGATCTCTAACCGTCCATGACTCTTCTCAAATCACTCCACCATCATTGTTCACAGTCAAAGCTCTGTGTGTGTGTTGTGTTGTAGCTCCTCTGGACCTGCACCCAGCTGTGTTTCGATCAAGAGCATGACGCCACCTTTAGTGTTTAAAGTACTACATTCCTCAAAGACTCGGTAAGTCAGTGTAGTCCCTGTTAAAGGCCTTTTTCACAGAAGACTTTTTAGCACATCACAGGAGGAAAAGCGCAGGTGTTTGTATGATTCATGATTCGGTTGTTAGAGTGTCCTTTAATAAATCCCTTCGTTTTGACTTTTAAAAGATGTTTTGTGATTTTGTTGGGTCACTTGTGGATAGTTGTTAGCTCCATGAGGCTGCCTTAGGGTGGGGGGTAACAATTAGTCGGCGTTAAGAAATGTGAAAAATGTGACAATGATTTACACTGGCAAGCTCCACCAGTAAAACAATGTGTACAGTGTGCAATGCTTTAGTTTCAGGGAATAGCACTAATGTTACAATCCAGGGTTAAAAGTATAAGCCTAAAACTTTTAAATAATATGTATAATTTTTTAATCACACTGGAGCCACATTGGTACTCGGTATCGGTAGTGTGAGAATTATTGGAGCACACCCTCCTGTGTCCCTTGGGGAAAAATGGAAACAACCACTCAGGTATGCAAACCCACAGGTACTATCCCTTACCTCAGGGGTCTCCAACAGGTAGCTCGTGAGCTTCCGGTTGCTCATGGCCTGGATTTTAGTAGCTCGCCAAGAGGTTCACAGACTCTGTACAAAAAAATCTGACGACCATAAATGCACCTTGAAAGCCTCTTCCCACTTCAATTCAATCAAATACACAGATGTCCAACCCCCTCCAGTACAAAATAATAGGATAGGCCGATCAGCTGTCAATAAAAAACTGTGATGCTCCTGGCAAGTGTGTCAACGTCTGAACCGAACCAATCACAGCAAGTAACAGTAACCTCCATCGACAGGTCGGTCAGTCGTGCTGTATGCTAGTTGAGCTGAAGTGAGAAATTCGGTGCTGATGGACAATGAAGGTGGCCACGCCCAGAAAAAGCAGGAAACATACTATTTCCACGGGGAGTGGGAAAGCAAGTTCTTATTCACAAATGTGAAGGACAAGTGTGTGTGCCTCATCTGTGTTACAACATTTCATTCGACGAGAGAAACATTGTAAGCAAGTAGCTTTTGGTCACTTTTTCAAAGTAGCTTTCGGATAAAAAAAAAGGTGGAGACCCCTGCCTTACCTACATGTAACGCAGAAGAGACATGTTAGCCAAGACAGCCCAATATTGCCCAGGGCCTTCAGCATCTCAGGGCGAATCTCATCTACACCTGGCTCCTTGCCACTGAGAAGCTTCTTGAGTACTTGAGCAACCCCTGTTAGGGTTATTGATGGGGCTTCCCCCAAGCCTACAGACTGCCTCTTCCACAGAGGAATCTGATCTGAATCTCTTCCTACAGTCCAGCCATGGAAGAAAACCAACAGATTCTTAGGTTGCAACCCCCACAGGCACTGATGACCTTCTCCCCACAGCTCAAACCAGCTGGCCCACAGTGGAGACTTTGAACATGGGTCTCTTAGATTCCATCACCCAGCTTTCCTTCAGGATGCAGTGATTCATTCGGAGGTGGCAGAGACCCCTCACAGACAGGGGTCTCTGACAGGCGTTCCCAGGTCATCCTCAATGTCTAGATTTACCAAGTCTGTCCGGCAGCCTCATTTGTCATCTGATCCACCTTACCAGCAGCTGGTGATCAGTTTTTAACTGTCCTTCTCTCTTGGATTGGTTTTTCAAGTCATACAGCCGCAGATCAGATGATACAACAATATGTTTATATTATGAAAAGGTATGCTTCCCGCTTTCTCCACAGAGTTTCACAACAAAGGTCAGACGTTCCCAGTGGTCAGTCCTTCCAACTGCATCCAACAGACCAGAATCTCATATTTAAGGTTTGTAAAGGTCCACCAACAACTTCACCTTAGCTTCACATAAAATACTTTTTAATTTTTTGGTCATATTCTGTTCCAGCATCTTGAGGAAAACATCGTCACGTTTGTGAAGAATGAGCTTAAAAGGCTCCAGAAGGTTCTGAGTCAGGATTATCCAGAATGCTTAAAAAGGCAGAGTGAGGATGAGGAGTTTATAGATGGTAAGGAGAGAGAGCAGAAAAGCAGCAGCAGAGAATCTTTACTGAAGATCACACTGCACTTCCTGAGGCAAATGAAGCAGGAGGAGCTGGCTGACTGTCTGCAGAGCAGTAAGATTCTTTACCATCTTAACTTTCTCACATTAACACAATGACCACTCAATGACCTGATTTATTGTCTTCACTCAGGAACTGCTGCTAAAATGTGTCGATGTGAGCTCAAAACCAACCTGAAGAACAAGTTTCAGCATGTTATTGAGGGGATCGCCAAAGCAGGAAACCCAACCCTTCTGAATCAGATCTACACAGAGCTCTACATCACAGAGGGAGGGACTGGAGAGGTCAATGATGAACATGAGGTCAGACAGATCGAAGCAGCATCCAGGAAACCAGAGAGTCCAGGCGCAACAATCAGACGTGAATACATCTTTAAAAAGTCGCCACGAATAGGTGAGCCAATCAGAACAGTGATGACAAAGGGAGTGGCTGGCATTGGGAAAACAGTCTTAACACAGAAGTTCACTCTGGACTGGGCTGAAGACAAAGCCAACCAGGACATACAGTTCATGTTTCCCTTCACCTTCAGAGAGCTGAATGTGCTGAAAGAGAAGAAGTTCAGCTTGGTGGAACTTGTTCATCACTTCTTCACTGAAACCAAAGAAGCAGGAATCTGCAGGTTTGAAGAGTTCCCGGTTGTGTTCATCTTTGACGGTCTGGATGAGTGTCGACTTCCTCTGGACTTCCACAACAATGAGATCCTGACTGATGTCACAGAGTCCAGCTCAGTGGATGTGCTGATGACAAACCTCATCAGGGGGAAACTGCTTCCCTCTGCTCGCCTCTGGATAACCACACGACCTGCAGCAGCCAATCAGATCCCTTCTGAGTGTGTTGACATGGTGACAGAGGTCAGAGGGTTCACTGACCCTCAGAAGGAGGAGTACTTCAGGAAGAGATTCAGAGATGAGGAGCAGGCCAGCAGAATCATCTCCCACATCAAGACATCCCGAAGCCTCCACATCATGTGCCACATCCCAGTCTTCTGCTGGATCACTGCTACAGTTCTGGAGGATGTGTTGAAGACCAGAGAGGAAGGAGAGCTGCCCAAGACCCTGACTGACATGTACATCCACTTCCTGGTGGTTCAGACCAAACTGAAGAACATCAAGTATGATGGAGGAGCTGAGACAGATTCACACTGGAATCCAGAGAGCAGGAAGATGATTGTGTCTCTGGGAAAACTGGCTTTTGAGCAGCTGCAGAAAGGAAACCTGATCTTCTATGAATCAGACCTGACAGAGTGTGGCATCGATATCAGAGCAGCCTCAGTGTACTCAGGAGTGTTCACACAGATCTTTAAAGAGGAGAGAGGACTGTACCAGGACACGGTGTTCTGCTTCGTCCATCTGAGTGTTCAGGAGTTTCTGGCTGCTCTTTATGCCCATCTGACATTCATCAACTCTGGCGTCAACCTGCTGTCCAAAGAACAACCATCCTTCCTGTGGTCTAAACTGTTCACAAACAAACACTTCTATCAGAGTGCTGTGGAACATGCCTTACAGAGTCCAAATGGACACCTGGACTTGTTCCTCCGCTTCCTTATGGGTCTTTCACTGCAGACCAATCAGACTTTTCTACGAGATCTGGTCACACAAACAGCAAGTACCTCACAGACCAACCAGGAAACAGTTGACTTCATTAAGAAGAAGATCAGTGAGAATCTGTCTCCAGAAAGGAACATCAATCTGTTCCACTGTCTGAATGAACTCCAAGACTGTTCTCTCGTAGAGGAGATCCAACAGTACCTGAGTTCAGGAAGTCTCTCCACAGGTAAACTGTCTCCTGCTCAGTGGTCAGCTTTTGGCTTTTTCTTACTGTCATCAGAAAAAGATCTGGACGTGTTTGACCTGAAGAAGTACTCTGCTTCCGAGGAGGTTCTCCTGAGGCTGCTGCCAGTGGTCAAAGCCTCCAACAAAGCTCTGTGAGTACAGAGATGACTTCAGATGCTAATTGTATCACAGGGTTAGTGTACACAACTAATCATGGTCTTAGTCAACTGATACCAAAACAGACAAAAATAATTTGGTTGATCAATTCAAAAATCTGTCAAGTTGTTTCTAGTTTCTTCGCCCCTCCAAGGACCTTTCACATCGTAATTCATTAAAGGTTTAACTACTTTTTGTTAGTAATTTGGATCCGAAGTAGGACTATAATCTTTGAATCGCCCCCGGATGTTGGCAAAGTACTCCTTTTGGGATATTACTGGCAGTTGATACAAATGTTATATATTCCAGTAATTGCAATACTTGCAATAATATTGCATTACAAGTGAAATATCTGGACTATCATATTGTTTGGCCTCCCACAGGAATATACTCATTAAAAAATACATTCAGAAAATGGTCTTCATACTTGAGACTTGAATGCATGATTGTTTGACCCATCAACTAAGTTAGGGAAAACATAGAAATGCTATGATTTTTACATTGCAGATAAGAAAAGCAATATTGGTGTATGTCTTTGTCACTGACTCTCCTTCAGGCTGAGTGGCTGTAATCTGTCAGAGAGAAGCTGTGAAGCTCTGTCCTCAGTTCTCAGCTCCCCGTCCTCCAATCTGAGAGAGCTGGACCTGAGTAACAACGACCTCCAGGATTCAGGAGTGAAGCAGCTCTCTGCTGGACTGGAGAGTTCACACTGTAAACTGGAGACACTCAGGTCAGGATTCTGCTTCTGTTTAGCATATGACCCTTAAAGCTTGAAACAAGTTGTTTATTGAAAAAAAGACTAAACCTTCATAGGATTTAACAGTGATAAACACCACATTTTCCCAGGATCCTTTGCACGTTTATTCCTGTGTAAAAGCTGCTGATGGACTCTCAGCTGTTATTTGTAAATGTGTCACATGACCACTAGCATCATCAGTTCTCTTACTTCTACCCTCACTCTCTCTCCACTGAAACATTTATCTCAAAGTTTTTAAGGCAAGGGTTGGTGGAGACGTATCTCCTTTGTAAACCACAGCACACCGTATTATATTCTGTGATCGCAAATTGATGCAAATTGAAAAACTGATGCAGATTAAGTCCCAATACTTTGTGGATGACAGGTTTTAGTGTAATGTGATCAAACCGTAACACTGGATTAGAAAAAAGAGTAATACCAGGGGCTAACGGTAGGAAGGTGTTATACTCCAGGTGAATGCCAGGTGCACTTGAAGGCTAAAGAGTAAACTGTTGAGAAAGGTGAGCTGCTGGGCTTTCTTCAGGCACACTCACACTGAGCCAAGGATTTAGTTTAAAATGTCTTTACTGAATCAGGGCATCTCGTAAAGAACGCCGATATCAAAGAAATAAATGCAGACTGGTTTCGACCCTCAGGGCGTGGCTAGGAAGAGTCATGAAAAAGTCATGAAGTTCACACGGGATTATTAAGCAGTAGAATGATGGGGAGAATGAATGTTTAAATAGTTTTCATCTGGGAATTCACACTGACAAGAAAATAATACTTGTGAATAAATGTAATTAAGTGTTACCGGTGTGTATGAGTGTGTGTGTGTTTATGTTTGTGTCCAGGCTGTCAGGCTGTCTGATCACAGAGGAAGGATGTACTTCTCTGGCCTCAGCTCTGAGATCCAACCCCTTCAACATGAGAGAGCTGGACCTGAGATACAACCATCCAGGAGACTCAGGAGTGAAGCTCCTTTCTGATGGACTGGACCATCCACTCTATAGCCTGGACAAACTCAGGTAAAAACACATTAGAAGAGCTCACACACTGTTTTTGTGTCATGATGACAAGCTGTGGACACTTGGTTCAGAGTTTCTACCAGCAGTATAGCCGTTCACAGTGAAGACAGTGGCTGGTGTACTAAGCGTCTGGTCTAGTTGTTGTGACTTGTGGAAAAAAGCTGTCGAGACAAATAACTTGTAAGTCTCTTACCAAGGAGCTGCGATATGTCAGATGTTTGTCACGTTATGGACGTCCAGTTTTTTTCTTACTGCTTTTAGGCTGAGATGTGAGGGCACAAATCCTTCAGAGCAGGAGGTGTCTGTTACTTGCTTGTGCTCTCGTTTTATTGTTGCAATGGCATTGGGTTTTGTTGCAGTCGCCCTCATTCACATGTAGTGATTGCTTTGTTGCCGACTTAGTATCTTGAGAAATCTTGAAAAAACTTCCGGGGGGGGGGGGGGGGGGGGCATATTTGAGAAAGCATTGGCCACCCATACTAGGGAGGCCTTAAGAAGGATGGCCTTATGTATAAAATTGTGAAGGGTTGCCATACCAGAGACAACTGGATATCCTGGATGGCAAGGGAGAGGGTGCAACTCTGTTCTGGAAGGCCCCCGGCATGAGTGTCAGCCAGAGGCTTAGGAGCCTGGGTGACAAAGTGGGACCCAAAAGGTTGAAGAATATTAAGCTGGGGCTCAGGTTCTGGTGGAGGAAGGGATGAATGGCAGGTGGACATGGAGGCTATAAGGCAATGTTAGGGACATGTGGCATGGGACCATCAAGACACTGGGAAGTTTCTTAATGGGAAGGTAAGTGATATCTCTGCATTGTTGTTAGTTAAGCCTTATGGATTGGTGAAGTCAAACTCACAAAACAGCAAGACTACATCTTTTGTCTTTCCGTGTCAGTGATCCACTAAACCCGAGGCACCCTGAAACACCAAGGATTCTTCTTCTTTGCATTCTATAGTCAGATACTTGTTCTCAAAGAAGTTGGCACTGTGTAAACCCCTTTGGAATGAAGCTCCCCTTTGCTGTCATCAATCCTTCTAAAAAGGAACAAAATGTTCAGAACCTTCCAGAGTCCTTATTGTTCTCTCATTTACAATTCTTGTAAACCTTGTTATTATGAATATCTGTGCCCGTATTCATAAAGCTTCCTAGGGCAAAGTGTTGCTCCTAGTGAAGAAAATTCTTAGAATCGTAAGAGTAAAAGCTGTTCCTCTGTCCAGTTGGGTTTTCTGGTTCTTCTCGTTAATGCCAACCAACGCAGCGTCTTATAACCTATATGCTGGCCAGCATTCACAGTATTGATGAGAAATGAGCCATTGTTTCTCATTAATATTGATTAGATTAAGTACTAAAGTTACCAGCATGGAAAATAAACATGATCAAATAAATATAAGTATCAGCATATGAAGAGGCGACTGCACAAGTGAGCATGTGTTTAACATGTTGTAGGCTGCATACTTTAAAGTATGACTTTAAAGAGATGTTAATTACATAAAATAGTGTTCATGGTGACACAATGTCTGACTAGATTCTGTGATTAGGCAGATCGATTTCACTGTCCTTCTCTGCCCATCATCACTAAGAGAGATTTTTTTTTAACCAGCTAACCAATCACAGCTTCTGAAAGAATGTGTCATACCAAGCAACGGGGTCAACCACGCCTCCTCGCTAAGATAAAAGTGTCTGTCTCTTCCTGCTCAGAGTTGCTCTGAGTGTTCCTAAATCACCCCTAAGCTCGGACTCCTTGCTAGAAGTTTTTAAGTTAAGCTAGGAGCTCCCTGAGAGTGTTCTCAGAATGTTTGTGAATACGGGCCCTGGTGTATATTTTAATGGTTGAGGAAGATCATTCATGAGGAAGCTTTTGATCGCTACTCTATTTCGTCTTCTAGAGTGGAACATGGTGGAGAGCCGTGGCTGAAACCTGGTCTGAGGAAGTGTAAGTTTCTGTTCACTGTGATTTATGAAATCAAGCAGCACATGATAACTTAGTGTGAATCATTGCTGGTGTATCTGCATACATGTCTCTGTTTGAAAGAATGTTTAAAAAAGATCTGTCATTCCTAAGTGATAATCTAGCCAGCAGTAAGTCTGTAAATAAAGCAACAATTAAACCCATCAGGTGTGTTAGATAAACTGCTGCTGTACTGGGTCTTGTCCTCTCCATCAGACGCCTGTGAACTCGCCCTGGACACAAACACTGTGAACAGGAACCTCAAACTGTCTGACAACAGCGGGAAGGTGACAGTAGTGACAGGGGAGCAGCCATATCCTGATCATCCAGAGAGGTTTGACTACTGGTATCAGCTAATGTGTAAATATGGTCTGACTGGTCGCTGTTACTGGGAGGTCGGATGGAAAGGAGTGGTTTATGTGTCCCTGACTTACAGAGGGATCAAAAGGAAAGGAAGCAGTACTGACTGCTGGTTTGGAGGAAATAATCAGTCCTGGAGCCTGAGGTGCTCTGAGGTTGATGGTTACTCAGTCTGGCATGAAAACAGAAGAACAGCCCTTTCTTCCTCCTCCTCCTCCTCCTCTGTCTCTCACAGAGTAGCAGTGTATGTGGACTGTCCTGCTGGTACTCTGTCCTTCTTCAGAGTCTCCTCTGACACGCTGATCCACCTCCACACCATCCACACCACATTCACTCAACCTCTGTATCCTGGGTTCAGGCTGTGGTCGTCTGGTTCCTCAGTCCAGTCAAGTCAGTTTATTTATAGATAAGGTTGGGTATCGCTAGGAATTTATCGATACCGGTATCTAAACCGATACTGCTTGTCGATACAGATACTTAAAGATGCTCTTATCTATACTACTCTCCATTATTTGGTGCAGAAACTCAAGACATGGATTTGTTAGTCTGATAATGTGCCTCTTGAAGGGGGGTTGTAACTAAAGGCGGTGGTCGTCTCCCTACAGTAACAACACTAAACATTAACAGTTAATGTAGTAACAGTTACAACCATAAGCAATGCAGAAATCGTTTCCTGGTTGTCATGGCAACTCAAAATTCAGTTACTAGCATACCTACACCAACTGGACTCCTCTGTAGCGAAGTAAGTCTTTTACAGTAACCATGGCGACAGCTCTGTGACATTCTGCGTTTGTTCCTGTCTTTTCCCCCGTTCAGCGATGGAGGATGGGTTAACTTGGTGTCTGACTTCTGCTAATGGTACCCACTGCACTAAAGCTGGGGCCGCTGTTTGACTGACGCTGTCTGTGGATTAAATTGGAACATAACTTCAAAGTGCTAACAGATTACAACAGTGACTGAATAATTACAGGCTTATTTATAAAACCCATGCGTTTTAACTGCATCTTTAGTTTGACTAATTCCATCTGCAGCATTGCCATCGGAGCCAAGGGGACCCAGACAACAGCAGTAACATTAGCTGCTTTGCTAAAGCAGTGCAACACGCTGCACTGCTTCAGATTTATAGACTGTTGAACTTGTGTTTACTCCCTTTAGACACAACTACCTTTTTACATCAATAGCAGGAAGATGCAGGAAGTGAGCCCAAACTATTGAACGCTTTGCTTTGGCATTACAGACCTACTAGACTTCCTCCAGCATGAGACCACAACAACGGCTTCGTCATCACTGGGATGGATGCCAGCTACATTAGAATGAAATGATTGAATGAAAACAACATTAAATAAAACTGAATGTTCACAAGAACAAAGGTTAACCAAAGATTGGGTGACACTAATCCAAAAAAAAGTAAACCCAAATGTTTCAAATTCTGGATTTTGGTGAAAGAAACTGCCTTCCTATGTTTCCAGATACCTTTAAATACTTAAAAAATGTATAATATGTATGTATACAAAAATAAGGTTCTACACACATGTATATGAAACATTTTTGGAGACAGTTTTGATGTTGATGTGTCATTGATTACTGGAAGTTTTAAATCTATCTAATGAGACATTTCAGCAAATGATTCTGTCAAAGAAAATGATTGTTATTGTGAAACAAAATAAATATCTTAATGCATTCGTCTTCACTGTTCAGTACTTTTTGACATCACAGTAAGGACAATGTGGATCCCAAAATGTAAACGTACACAAAGACAGTGAGTCAGGACCCGTCAGTTGTTTCAGTCAATGATTTGTCTCATCGCAGTTTTAATTCAACCATGTGGAGCGCTTAAAAATAAATCTTATTATTATTTATCATTTCATTAATAAAGTGAGATATTGTTAAATTTGGAGTTCCTGCTGTGCATTTCAGGTAACTACCAAAGGGCCCACGAGTCCTTGAAGACCTAAAGCTTGTGGAGATTCATCAGGGACACATTGATGTCTGAGGACATCCTGTGGCTCTCACAAATACAAAGGGTGCATCACAAGTCTCATCAAGTCTCAACATGTGTGTTCTCTTTGCGGCTACGTACCTACCGTTTGGGATGAATGAAGATTTGCAGGTTTATGAACCTAACCTGTTTAAGAACCTTTGCTGCTTTTTTACTTTTCATAAACAATCACAGATGTTTTCACCCAAACTAAACTAAGTAAAAAGCACCCTCCACCCTTGTAATTAGCCCAACTCAACTTCTCCGTGTCTCCCTCCCTCCCTCATCACAGAAGAGGAATTGGACTGAGAACAGAGTCCATTGCTGTAGCATCAGTCTTACTCCTCCTCAATCACCTTCGAGCAGTGACACCTTAAAAAATGTCAAATTGAACCAACCACTCTGCACAAAACGCTGTAACAAAAAGAAATTCAATCCTATATAACAGACAACCAATCAAAACGCTTCATTGTTGTCATGCCAGCTTTGCACAGTCACCAGCGACATTCATGCAGAATGAGGCTAAGCAACATGTCATATTACAGTAAGTTGGACCAGTAAAAATAACGGGTGGGCATCTTATGCAGTCGAGAGAATTCCACTAGTGGTTCAAATGCCTTGTACCAAAGGTGATTCGTCACAACACGGCGCCAAAAAGCAAGAATGAGGTCTTGGGGAACAACCCCCAGAAAGCCGCCCATAGCTACTTCCTGCCCAGGACGTGACCAATCACTTTGTTTTTATGAAGATGAAAGGGTTACATTTATTATTTGAGAAGCTCAAAATAAAACAGTACAGGCTGAACTTCGCCCTGCGCTGCAGGTTCAGGGTTCAGACTGGTTAATAGTGTTTTATGCTGCTGGGTGGAGTTTATATCAAAGCAGGTTTTCACACTGATGAATCTCATCCTGTTGTTCTACACTGATCAGGACACAAGTGAGCTGCCGGACTGAAGGACATTTATCAGGATAAGTGAAGTAAGTAGAACTCTGCTGGAACTAACAGAGCTTTCCTTTTCTTTGAAATGTTCTTATATGACATGGTCATTAATTAATTCATGAAAGTTTATTTCAGGTTGAGATGGAGGCTGATAGAGCAGGAAACAAAAAGCTGTGTAAAACTCAAACTTGAGAAAATGACAAAGTTCAGATTTTTAAAGTTGACTTCTGACACTGTGATGAAGGAGAGTGGTTACTACCAGTCATTTTGATCACAGTTCAATTTGTGTGCATAAGCAGTCCATCTGTCATGTGACGTGTGGTTGTGTGTGCCACAGATCATGTGAGGTGATAAGGAGTCAGGTGGGTGGTTGGTTGGACTGTTAAAGTTTGAGGTAGATTATATATCTATTATAAGATCATAAAAACCCAGACATGTGACAGTATCAGGTCTGCTGAACAGGACTGATGGTTGTGTGCTGTGGGCGTTAATGATGATGAACATATATCAATAAAACTGTTAAATGTTTATCTGCCCTCCAAAATATCTTAATCAATGTTGGTACATATTTCCAAATCCCACCATATCAAGACAATAAAGAATAAACCTTGTGACAGCTGTAAAAGATCAATAAAAACACTGCCAAGTATTATGGGGTGCGACAAACCAACTAAAAGATTAATACAATGTGGCGTGCTTAAATTCACATTCAAAATGACGTCTGAGCATCTTATTGTGAAACAAGATTGTTGATACAGATAAAATTTAAAAAACACATTAAAATGTAGTTTAGATACAAACTGGCCCTATTCCACTGCAGTGTTAAAAGTGTTAAAAATGTAACTTGATCTTTTAACTCTGTTGCTTGTGAAATAAGCTTTATTGATCCCCCACAGGGGAAATTCACTCGTTACAGCAGCTCACAAGAAGAGGCAAATTAAGGTGGCAATAAAAAGATTAAGAAAATATGAAAAAATAAATAACAGTAGCAAAATAATTAAAAAACTATTCACCCTATGGACACATCTTTTCCTTGTTGCAAGATACGCAGGGGTTATTCTTCATTATTTTAAATCAAAAGTTAGTTATTGCACAGCCTGATGAACTGTGTATGGAAAGGAGAACATCCACACCCTCCTAAAATTATGAGTCATTTTTTCAAGTATTTCAGAAAACACAAAAAACTGAACCAAATACTGAATATATGATATTTAATAATAATTTCACTCAAAAGGTTAATGACAATAGATGACTACTGACATACAAATAACAATGTCTGTCAATTACGTAACACAAGAGGAAAAAATGACTTTTTGAACATGCCTTTGTGACATAAGCAATTTTAAACATTAAACTGTGTCAACAATAAAGCATAACTAACAAACTAACTAAACCTAACGCTGAGGAGGCGTGTGCTCCTCACTTCTCCCTCCAGCTCGTCTTTGCTGGGTTCTTGAGTGAGGCCAATTAATGTGGCAAGCTGTCAAAGAAGTGATGACACTCGACAGGCATGACGTGTTTCATGACGTGTTCTCTCCTTGATTGGCAGACCAATCCATGCTATTGGCTATCAGCAACGATTTGGGCACGAGGGACGTTATTAATGACGTAGCGACCAAAATGATCGATCATTACCGAATGACATCATCTTTTACAAGCTTTATAAACCGCTACAATCAATGTATTTGCAGTGGGGACGTACGGAGTTAGACAATAGCTCCTCAAGAGCTCCTCAAAATGCCCTGTCTCAAAAGGTATGCAAGGGAGAGAGAGTGAGGGGAGGAAGTCCCCTAATTATTGATCGCAGAGGGTAAAGTTCTCTTAAAGAAATAAAAATTCTTGGTCTTCAAATTACTTGGGCGGCCGTTAATATACCTGGGCGACTTGCCCAAGTATAGTGAATGTGTGGGAAACACTGAAGACAGATTACTGGTTCTTAGTGGGATGGCTGACAGTAAGAAGATGAACGGGCCCTCGCACCCGTGGCCATGTTGGGGCGTGTCATGAGGTAGCCTTGGGGAATGCTGCAACAGCAGGGTGTGAATGAGCCACAGCATGTGCTGCAGCCAGGGGCTGTGCACCAGTAGGCGGTGCCATCAGCAGCACCCAAATTTATATTTAGACCTGTTCAGGCCGAGGCTATAATCATGCATGTGAAATCTGAAGCCGATTGAACATTGTATGTGAGAGGTAGTACTGGCTCTTACCAGTAGGTAGTGCTAAGAGTATGAGCGAAAGATTAATATGCAGATGTGTTCAGGGCAGTACCCTCATGAAACCTGTGAAATTTGGAGGAGATTGGACAATGCATCTGAGAGTTGATTCCAGCTCTCACCAGTGGGTGGCGCTATAGCACTGGCAAAAGAAGGAGTGTGTAGATCTGTTCGGGGCGGTACTCTTATCAAGCATGTGAAAATTGGTGCTGATATGAGGAAGTACAGCCGAGTTATCACAGCTTAAATGTTATGGCGAGGCATCACGGCGAAGGTTATATTCGCCACGCCACCAGGGTCACGACCTCTGTTTAAACCTCACGGAGTTCCTCACAGACCTTAATGAAGGTCTTAAATTTTAGGTTTTGAATTTTAGGTTAATATGTCTTACCACCTTGGAAGAGGGGTTTGTAGAGTAAAACATGTCACTTCCTGTTTCCAGTTGGGGGCGCTAGGCCTGATGGGAAATATTGTCCTGTAATTGTGTTCAGGCTGGGACTCTTGTCATACATGTGAAATATGAAGAAGATAGAAGACTGTATGTGAGAGTTACAGTGATTTTTAATTTTTGGCATTTTACCCAAAAAACATCAGATTTTGACCCCCGCCAAGGCCACGCCCATTCTCTTTTAATCTTTTTTAATCTTCAATGCGTTGTCTATACACTGACCGAATCTGAAAGGGTGAGAGGAAGTGTCTGGGAGGAGTTCGTTAAAGTACGCACCCTGTAAATGGCCAAAAATAGGCTTTATTTTGAAAATCAATTAAAAATGGCTGACTTCCCATTTGGGTTTGAGGTATGGCTTCAAGAGGCTTTTTAGTGCGTCTTGGCCTGTTTAATATGCATACCAAATTTCATACACCTAGGTGAAAGTAACCTCTATGGGGAGGCGTTTTTTAAAATTTCTAGGGGGCACTATGGAGCCATTTTGCTCCACCTATATGCGAGAGCCTTATCAAATGTCAATTTTCGCCACTTTTGATGTGTGTGCCCACTTTCATGAGTTTTGGGGCATGTTAAAGCCGCCAAATGCGATTCATTTTGGACGAGAAAGAATAATAAACATAGCAGATCCAATAGGGTCCTCGCACCACTTGGTGCTCGGGCCCTAATAATTAGCACATAAATAGTGTTTTCAGTCCGTTGTTCCGCGATGTCTTTTGCACAAACATGGATGGATCCTTTGATGAGTTGTCCGCAGATTCAGGCTGATCTTCAGTGGCAGTCAAGGGAAACCCAGCCGAAGTCATACAAGAGCAGGGCATTAGTTTTCAGTCTTGTTGACAGACGAAATGTTGCTGTAAATTCCTCCCTTCTGCAGGATAAGTGAGACACTGTTGGTGTTGGTGACTTTAATCCTGAAAGTGGTCATGGTTATGTTGCAGGGACTCCCTGGGGGACTGTAGGAAACAGGTCCCCTCCAATGGAAGAGAGTTTGAGTTCAAGCTTGATCCCACACTGAGGTGAGATCTGCAGGACTTGGTTTTTCTTTGTTCAGTCCGGAGTTCTTCCTTGTAGGTCATTGTTTGTTTTAACAAATAGTGAGGTCCCGACACAATAGCACATCTAACAGATTTTAAGTACCTTTTATGATAAATATCTATTTATCAATTTTAAGAAATGCTGTCATCCATCTAAACAGCGCTAGCCATGCCCCTTCTCTCAGTTCTTCAGTATATGTGTCTATCAAGCTGCTCTTGGTGGTGAGATAAGAAACCTTTGCGTATGTGTAACCTTTGCGTAACATGCTCTCTCACTCTTTCGGTGAATTTGGGTTTCCCTTTATCTAAACGTATGTCTGTGTACTGTGCTGCTGTAGTTCCTTGTAGAAGAATGGGGACATCTAGTGGAAAGACCGCAGAACACCAGCTGCACTCACTGAGTTTCTGTCCCCAGGGTGGACTGCTTTGATTCTTCGTGATGGACCAAAACAAGGCATCCTTTCACATTCATCCGATAATTATTTTCATTATCAACTTGGTTTAAGTTTTTGGGGGGGACTTGATGTGGACTGGAAATTAATTCTGCAGTTCAGCTGACCTAACATTCTTTTTGGATCTATAACTGTCGTTTCTTCTTCTACTGAGCAGTCTGTCACTTGTTATTTTTGTAAATTTGGTGTCCGAAAGCTTCAGTCAGAGTCAGTTAGAGCTCTGTATATTTGTCATGTGACTATGAAGAACGATGATAAATGTGAGAGCTCTGACAGCATGTTATGTGTTGTGTGTTGAGGTTTTGAGCTCTGCTATGGATCAGTGTGAGGAGACAGAGGAGGGAGTCCCCCCCTCTAAGACCGCTGTGTGTGGAGAACATGAAGCTCAGAGGTGAGAGGATGATCTCTAACTGTCCATGACTCTTCTCAAATCACTCCACCATCACTGTTCACAGTCAAAGCTCATTTTTTGTTGTGTTGAAGCTCTTCTGGCCCTGGACCCACCTGTGTGTTAATTAAAAGTGACCGCTCCATTGATCTACCGTTTGATTTTAAAGGAGAACTTCCTTTAGAGACTCTGTAAGTCAAAGTCCCTTTTCTTGTTTTATTTTTTAATAATTCAAATAATACTATTCTTTACTTCCTCTCATAGCGTCATATATTTGCACAGGGAAACAGTTTAAAACAGATGTAATGGTGAATTTCACATTTCAACATCATTTTGTGCGAGTCAGTATTTGTGCTTTTTTAATAGCTACAAGTAGGGCGGCACGATATTGTAAAAGAAATGATAATGCAAAGTTTTTGTTGTGATATATATATATGTATATGTATATTCAGGTGTAGCCACTAAAAGTGAACACTTCACTTGTTAGCACCGGGACGAGGTGCCGATGATAACAGGAATACACTCACTTATATGCCACCTCGTGTAATGCAGCATGTGCCTCGATCTGTGACGGCAGCAGCGTCCTGTGCATGTTTACATTTTACAGGCAGGTGACACAGACTCTGCAGCTCAGCGGTCAGTTCACTCTGTGTTCTGATTAACGCCGGGGACACACCGGATGCCGAAGCGCTGTGAAGCGGCGCGCAACGAAGATCGCGCGCGAGCCGGAGCACTTCCGTTCACACCAGACGCGCATTTCCGCGCTGGTCGACAAGCGCCTCTGCTCCTCAGCTGTCTTTACTCACATGAGTGTGACATCAATGTATCTGTGTGTGTGTGTGTGTGTGTGTGTCTATGTCTGTGTGTCTGTGTGTATCTTCGTCTCTCTCGCGCTCTGTTTAGATACTGACAAATATATAAAAGCACACAAATATTACATCGCATTTGTCAATCGCGGTGTTTTATTTTGAAAATTGTTTTAATTTTGAAAATTGACCGGATTCTCTCGTTGTTTCATGTGTGACTTCCTGCCAGGATTGACGCGATCGCTCGCGGCTCGCGCAAAAAAATATACCAGACGCCGAAACGATCGCCGCAGGGCGCGCGCCGGCCGCGGAGGTGCGCGCCGCGGCGCGTCTGGTGTGAACGACACGATCGGTTAACATGGGCGCCGAAAGGAAACGGGCTCCGCTCCGCGGCTATTCGCGGCGCTTCGGCGTCCGGTGTGTTCCCGGTGTAAGACCTGCACTAATGTGAAATCAGACAGACTTTTCCTGTAGATAAGTAATAGGAAACAAGAAACTGGTTAGTTTTCATTTTGCACACCAAGCAGCAATAAAGTAGCAGCTTGACATGTTCCACTTAGTTTGCTTCACTATTGCACGTCCTGCAATGTGCACATGTGCAATAGTCACATCGCAGGAATGTGATTGTTAAACAATAACTCGTGCAGCCCTAGTTACAAGCAATATAAGACAAGAAAGTAGGTTAATTACTGAGGAAGTCTTTGTGACCAGTATTTTTATGTAATGAGCTCAGGAATTCTGTCAAAATTAAACCATCCAACAACAAATAAAACACAACGTTAACCATTCATGTGCACAGTGTTTGATGCTCTGGTTGCCATGGTTACAAAGCAAGCCACAGTGAAGAGCTGAAATAGTTAAACTCAAATAGTTTCTTTTGTGTAACGTTTAACCATGAATATACAGTTGAAGGTTTGAGAGGTTTGTTGGTTTGTCTGTTTTTCTATCAGTGTTCCCCAGCAGGGCCAGACTCTCCTGTACCAAGCTGTGTGTCCATGAAGAGTGACCAGTCCAAGAATGAACCTTTCACATTCAAGAATGAACACCACTCTGCTGAAGAAAGGTTGGACTTTAAACCAGTTTGTTATTTTGAAAAGTTATCCCACAAACGGATCTACTAATTATTACATTATTATTTACATCTAATTTGGTTTCATCATACAGACACCTTTGACACAAATGACAATTACCAGCTTCTTCACCTAAAGGTCCTTGAAATCTCTCAACATGTCCTGAAATGTGTCTGTTTTGAATCATGATACTTCCTGTTTTCTCCCTAGAGAGCAGCAAAGGCCAGAGCTTCCCAGTGATCCGTCTGTCCAGCATCATCAAACACACCTGCACTCCATATTTAAGGTGTGAAAATGTCCAACAACAACTTTTACCAAAGCTCCAAATGAAATAATATATAGTTTTGTTTTACTCTTTGTCAGCTTCTTGAGGAAAACATTATCACTTTTGTGAGGGACGAGCTGAAGAAGTTTCAAAACGTCCTGAATCCAGATTTCTCAGAATGTGTAGAAAGGCAAAACGAGGAGGAGGAGGTGGTAAATGGAAAGGAGGAAGACCAGAGAAGGTGCAGCAGAGCAGCATTTCTAAAGATCACACTGCACTTTCTGAGGACAATGAAGCAGGAGGAGCTGGCCGACTGTCTGCAGAGTGGTAAGAGGCTTTTCAATATTTTCTCATACTGACATTATCATCCAATCACTGATTTGTTGTGTTTCTTTCAGGTACAGTTGCTGATGTTTGTCGACATCAGTTCAAATCTAATCTAAAGAAGTTTCCCTTTGTGTTTGAGGGAATTGCTGAAGCAGGAAACCCAACCCTTTTAAATCACATTTACACAGAGCTCTACATCACAGAGGGAGGGACTGGAGAGGTCAATGATGAACATGAGGTCAGACAGATCGAAGCAGCATCCAGGAAACCAGACAGACCAGAAACAACCATCAGACAAGAAGACATCTTTAAAGCCTCACCTGGAAGAGATGGACCAATCAGAACAGTGATGACAAAGGGAGTGGCTGGCATTGGGAAAACAGTCTTAACACAGAAGTTCACTCTGGACTGGGCTGAAGACAAAGCCAACCAGGACATACAGTTCATGTTTCCCTTCACCTTCAGAGAGCTGAATGTGCTGAAAGAGAAGAAGTTCAGCTTGGTGGAACTTGTTCATCACTTCTTCACTGAAACCAAAGAAGCAGGAATCTGCAGCTTTGAAGAGTTCCAGGTTGTGTTCATCTTTGACGGTCTGGATGAGTGTCGACTTCCTCTGGACTTCCACAACAATGAGATCCTGACTGATGTCACAGAGTCCAGCTCAGTGGATGTGCTGCTGACAAACCTCATCAGGGGGAAACTGCTTCCCTCTGCTCGCCTCTGGATAACCACACGACCTGCAGCAGCCAATCAGATCCCTCCTGAGTGTGTTGACGTGGTGACAGAGGTCAGAGGGTTCACTGACCCTCAGAGGGAGGAGTACTTCAGGAAGAGATTCAGAGATGAGCAGCAGGTCAGCAGAATCATCTCCCACATCAAGACATCCCGAAGCCTCCACATCATGTGCCACATCCCAGTCTTCTGCTGGATCACTGCTACAGTTCTGGAGGATGTGTTGAAGACCAGAGAGGGAGGAGAGCTGCCCAAGACACTGACTGAGATGTACATCCACTTCCTGGTGGTTCAGACCAAACTGAAGAACATCAAGTATGAAGGAGGAGCTGAGACAGATTCACACTGGAATCCAGAGAGCAGGAAGATGATTGTGTCTCTGGGAAAACTGGCTTTTGAGCAGCTGCAGAAAGGAAACCTGATCTTCTATGAATCAGACCTGACAGAGTGTGGCATCGATATCAGAGCAGCCTCAGTGTACTCAGGAGTGTTCACACAGGTCTTTATAGAGGAGAGAGGACTGTACCAGGACAAGGTGTTCTGCTTCGTGCATCTAAGCGTTCAGGAGTTTCTGGCTGCTCTTCATGTCCATCTGACATTCATCAACTCTGGTGTCAACCTGCTTTCAGAGGAACCATCAAGTTACTCTAAACTAGATTAAAAAAAATCTATCTTCTATCAGAGTGCTGTAAACAAAGCTTTGCAGAGTCAAAATGGACACTTAGATTTGTTCCTTCGCTTCCTTATGGGTCTTTCTCTGCAGATCAATCAGACTCTCCTTCGAGGTCTGCTGACACACACAGGAAGTACCACACAAACTAATCAGGAAACAGTTGACTTCATCCAGAGAGAATCATCAATCTGTTCCACTGTCTGAATGAGTTGAATGACCGTTCTTTAGTGGATGAGATTCAGAAGTACCTCAGACCAGGAAGTCTCTCCACAGGTAAACTGTCTCCTGCTCAGTGGTCAGCTCTGGCCTTCATCTTACTGTCATCAGAAAAAGATCTGGACGTGTTTGACCTGAAGAAGTACTCTGCTTCAGAGGAGGTTCTCCTGAGGCTGCTGCCAGTGGTCAAAGCCTCCAACAAAGCTCTGTAGGTAGACAGGGAACTGCAAGTAGTAATTGTATCATGTGAAGCGTTGTTCCCAACTAGTCAGTCATATAATAGACCAATGATATAGTTGATCAATTGAAAAACATGTCAAATTGTTTTTGTGTAATTTGTGTAAATCATTGATAGGTGTGGCAATGGTGTGTAATATTTTAAACTTTTAATTATTAGTTAGATCCAAATAATGTACATAATAAAAAAAACACTTCTTCTGTTGCATGAGACGCCAAGGTTTTTTGTTTGAAGTCATTAAGGCAACCTTTGAAGCGTGCTGTTTTCACAAAGACGACTAAGACAGTGTCATTGTTTGTCTTTATCATTAACTCTCCTTCAGGCTGAGTGGCTGTAATCTGTCGGAGAGAAGCTGTGAAGCTCTGTCCTCAGTTCTCAGCTCCGAATCATCCAATCTGAGAGAGCTGGAACTGAGTAACAACGACCTCCAGGATTCAGGAGTGAAGCTGCTGTGTGGTGCACTAGAGAGTCCACATTGTACACTGGAGATTCTCAGGTCAGGATAGATACCATTTAACCTATAAATATTTAAATATTGCTTGATAACCAAGTAAATGTCTTAAAAAAATAACATCTTTAGGTTTTCAAAACCACAGCAGTATAATTTTTTTCTCAATGACAGTAGCCTCTTTGAGAAGATTTCATAATGTAATATAAAGGTAAAGTTCAACAATTATTAAGGGCACTGAAATATTTGTTTATTAAAAGTGGACCAAGAAAAAAAAAAGGCGGAGTTTAAAGAGACCGACCCACAGAGAAGTATCATATGATGATGACTATAAACTGTTGAAGGGTCTTTCATGTCATTGTTTTGATTTGGTCTCAGTGCCTTCAGATGGTCAAAAAATGTTAAACATATCATATATTGTCATGAGGTGAAGACGGTTCCTGATTTTTAAAAGGATGGATGGATGAATCGATGTATATATACACTGAACAAAAATATAAACGCAACACTTTTGTTTTTGCTCCCATTTTTCATGAGCTGAACTCAAAGATCTAAGACTTTTTCTATGAACACAAAAGGCCTATTTCTCTCTAAATCTGTGTTAGTGAGCACTTCTCCTTTGCCGAGATAATCCATCCACCTCACAGGTGTGGCATCTCAAGATGCTGATTAGACAGCATGATTATTGCACAGGTGTGCCTTAGGCTGGCCACAATAAAAGGCCACTCTAATATGTGCAGTTTTATCACACAGCACAATGCCACAGATGTCGCAAGCTTTGGGGGAGCGTGCGATTGGCATGCTGACTGCAGGAATGTCCACCAGAGCTGTTGCCCATGAATTGAATGTTCATTTCTCTACCATAAGCCGTCTCCAAAGGCGTTTCAGAGAATTTGGCAGTACATCCAACCGGCGTCACAACCGCAGACCACGTGTAACCACACCCGCCCAGGACCTCCACATCCAGCATCTTCACCTCCAAGATCATTTGAGACCAGCCACCCAGACAGCTGCTGCAACAATCAGTTTGCATAACCAAAGAATTTCTGCACAAACTGTCAGAAAGCGTCTCAGGGCAGCTCATCTGCATGCTCGTCGTCCTCATCGGGGTCTCCACCTGACTGCAGTTCGTCGTCGTTAACGACTTGAGTGGGCAAATGCTCACATTCGATGGCGTCTGGCACTTTGGAGAGGTGTTCTCTTCACGGATGAATCCCAGTTTTCACTATACAGGGCAGATGGCAGACAGCGTGTATGGCGTCGTGTGGGTGAGCGGTTTGCTGATGTCAACGGTGTGAATCGAGTGGCCCATGGTGGCGGTGGGGTTATGGTATGGGCAGGCGTATGTTATGGACGACGAACACAGGTGCATTTTATTGATGGCATTTTGAATGCACAGAGACACCGTGACGAGATCCTGAGGCCCATTGTTGTGCCATTCATCCACGACCATCACCTCATGTTGCAGCATGATAATGCACGGCCCCATGTTGCAAGGATCTGTACACAATTCCTGGAGGCTGAAAACATCCCAGTTCTTGCATGGCCAGCACACTCACCGGACATGTCACCCATTGAGCATGTTTGGGATGCTCTGGATCGGCGTATACGACAGCGTGTTCCAGTTCCTGCCAACATCCAGCAGCTTGGCAGCCAGTGAAGAGGAGTGGACCAACATCCACAGGCCACAATCAACAACCTGGTCAACTCTATGTGAAGGAGATGTGTTGCACTGCGTGAGGCAAATGGTGGTGACACCAGATACTGACTGGTTTTCTTACACCCCCGGACCCCCCCAATACAGTAAAACTGCACATATTAGAGTGGCCTTTTATTGTGGCCAGCCTTAGGCACACCTGTGCAACTATCATGCTGTCTAATCAGCATCTTGAGATGCCACACCTGTGAGGTGGATGGATTATCTCGGCAAAGGAGAAGTGCTCACTAACACAGATTTAGAGAGAAATAGGCCTTTTGTGTTCATAGAAAAAGTCTTAGATCTTTGAGTTCAGCTCATGAAAAATGGGAGCAAAAACAAAAGTGTTGCGTTTATATTTTTGTTCAGTGTAGATATAAAGATATACTTTATTGATCCCAAACTGGGACATTGTGGTGGTACAGCAGCTTGACATCAGAGCAAAAGATACAGCACCTGAACTTCATCACTTTGTCTGATACTCTGTAATTGACATGTGGATGTGACTGTTTCTTTGTCCAGGCTTTCAGGCTGTCTGATCACAGATGAAGGCTGTACTTCCCTGGCCTCCGCTCTGAGGGCCAACCCATCCTATCTGAGAGAGCTGGACCTGAGCTACAATCATCCAGGAGACTCAGGGGAGAAGCTTCTTTCTGCTGTACTAAATGATCCACTCTTCAGACTTGATACTCTCAGGTATGAACAGTCAAAATTAGCTCTCGGTCTCTCTGTCACACTCACAACCTGAAGACAATTCTGTTCCAGTTCTGTACCAGCAGCACTGCTTTTAACAGTAAGGATAGTAAATGATAATTCTCAAGATCCACTTGGGACCTGGCATAAGAACAGGTCCAAGCAGAAGTGGGCCACCAGCACTACAGTATTCCAGGCAGAATGCTCTCTCAAGACAAGGGACATCATTGAGTACTCATGCATCTAAAGGCAAGGCCTATGAACTTAACATTTCCAGCCGCAGGGCTCAGCTCTTGCCGCAACCTGCAGGAGGGGTCTGTCTATTGTGCACGTTCCTAAGTTAGAGTGGTCTTTCTCCGGTCCTGATTGTAAATCTGTCCTGGGAGATTTGGGAGATTTTAACTACTGTAAATTGAGGTAAGGTAAGCTCTAAGCCATTTATGTGACCAAAATGTTACTTTGTCTTCTTTGCTTCAATAACATCCATAATCCCGGTCCTCTGTCAGTCAAAGAAGCACACATATCAGCTAAAAATGTTAGGTACAAAAACTATGTCCAAGTGTGGTCAAAGAATGCTATCTAGTGTCTACAAGGCAGTTTGGAGTTTACAGACTGGACCTGAGGCCTGGATTTGACTGGTTATAAAGGCCAACACACAAAACCAATGCTGAAAAAGAGTGCTGCACTGGGTCAAAAAAACTGGTGTAGATGATTTTGTAGTGAAAAATAAGGACCAGGTGTTATTCAAGGATAGGGTAGGTAATGAATAAAGACAAAGAAAAAAATGACTGTCCAGCAATCTGACGGTAAATAAATCCAAGGTGTGGAGAGGCAGTCAACAGGCTTCCGACGCACTCTGGTGTGGAATAAAAATCCTTTATTGTAACATGGATAGGTCAAGTCAACGCGTTTCAACTCTCTCTGAGTCCTCCTGAGTCTTCATCAGGACATAAATTTAAAAAAAATTAAAAAGTGACTTAACATAAGAAATGAAAAGGCTAACTGACAATAAGAAACTGTCAAATGAGAGAAAACACCATATGGCAAAGAAAAGAAGGTATAAAACATGAATGTATCCAAAAGTCACAAAAATAAAAAAAATCTCATATGGGCAAAGGTCAACCAAACTAAACAATTAAATGAACACACGAGTAAATTAAATGACGAAACCAGAGTGGATAAATGTGACCCTGAAAAATGTAATGAAAACTTACAGAAGGGTAAGAGTAAAGAAACACAATATAAGAATAATCTATAAACTATGCTGGAAATATATAACAATCTAACACAGATCAAAATGGAAATATAACGATTTGACACTGATAGAAATGCAAGTAGAAGACATTTTATCATAGCTATAAAAATCAAGGTAGAGTAAGGACTAATGAAGAGAATGAAAGTAAAGATATACTGAAACAGCGCAAACCCCCCCTGTGCCTATAAAGATGCAGTTTAGTGCTGTATCCAAAAACTTCACTTAAAATGTCAGATTAAAAACATCACAGGGCGAAAAATCTATCTCCTCATTGTGGGCCGGGAAGAACATGGCCTTGAGGGTGTCGTTCCAAAAAGTCTCACGTTGGAGGAGGCGTTTCAGCCTGTCACCGACTCTGACACTACTAGGGATTACTTCAATGGCCATGACTTTTAGAGTGCCTGGATTGTACTGACCAACAGTCTTGTAGTGCTGTGCCATGGGGTAGTTGGGGTTTTGTGTCCTGATGGCATACTTATGCTCAGCCACTCGCGTAACTTTTGTTTCGTGTGTCCGATGTAGAAGCAGCCACATTCACATTCAAGTCTGTGGACGACAAAAGCAGTCTTGCAGTTGGCAAAATTTCTGACTCTGATTGTCTTCTGGCTGAAAACATTCATAAAAGTGTTTTCTCTGCTGATGTTGCTGCAGTGGTTGCAGGAGCCACATCTGTAGGTGCCAGTGGGTTTTGGAAACCAAGTGGTAGGTTTGGGAAGGGGTAGGTGACTTCTCACCAGGCTGAACATAACCTTTTTAAAAGAGGAGCAGAGGACAGTCGCTCAGGGTGAAGCAAATCAAATCTGTTGGTGTCAGTCCGGGGGTGGGAGATAGGTTTACATAGGAAGTAAACTCCAGTTTCCAGATAGGATACTCTCCAGGTCTCTAAGACCATGTATTTCTGTTCTTCTGATTATTATCAAAGTAACAGTTTCATGAAAGGAGGGCTGAGAAGAAGCCGCAGAAAGCAAGAAGACCAGGCACCAACAACTTTTCCAGGACTGCCAAGAAAGAGGGTGGAGAATATAACTTCTATTTACTGTGAATCAATCAATCAATCAATCAATCAATCAATTCATTTTTATTTTTCTACTGCCAAAGCATAACAAAAGTTCTTTTAGGACACTTTCAAAGAGCAGGTCTAGATCGTCCACTTTGTTTTATTGTTATGGATGTAGAATAACAATAAAACAAAGATGACCACCCAAAGGTTTTCAGAAGCCATGGAAAGAGCTTCCCTTTGGCTCTGGCATTAAAGGTCACTTGGCCACCACTGCTGGCCCACTTACTCAAGAGTTTTATGGATAAGGATCAGAACACTGGATACTATCTGATGACTTCTTTCCCGCGCCAAGGTTAAACCCCTTTTCTAATGGTTGTAAAATTACATCATTAGCCCTATTTGCACAGGACTAGTATTACCTGGGGACCTCTAGTAATTTCTCGGCACGGATCTCGTCATGCCTTGCCAATATCTCTAAATGGATGAAAGAACGCCACCTTCAGCTCAACCTATCCAAGACTGAGCTCCCTATCATCCCAGCCAGTCCCTCTATGCAACCACAGATCAACATCCAGCTTGGACAAACTGAACTCTTCCTGCATGCACATTCAAACCTCTGCAGATGATCCAGAACGCAGCAGCGCGACTGGTCTTCAATCAACCCAAAACGACACGTCACCCCACTGCTCCTATCCCTCCACTGCTCATATCCCTCCACTGGCTCCCAGTTGCCGCTCGCATCAAATTCAAACCCTGACGCTCGCTTACAAAACAACAAAAACAGCTCCTGCCTACCTGAACGCCCTCATCCTGGTCTACACTCCGTCCCGCCCACTACGCTCTGCCAATGAAAGGCCCCTGGTGCTCCCATCACAACAGGGCCCTAAGTCGCTAACTAGACTCTTCTCCTCTGTCGCCCCCCGGTGGTGGAACGAGCTACCAATCTCCATTCGGTCTGCAGAGTCCCTTTCACCTTTAAGAAGAAGCTAAAGACCCAGCTCTTTATGACCTCTGACCTTCATGATACTGATGCCATTGATTGATGATGATGACATTGAGGATGTAGTTTATGCTGACTAGGACTTTCATGATGATGATGATGACTATACTGATCTTGATGATGTTGCTGATGATTATTTAAAAAAATTAAAAATAAAAAAAACGCCCTAACCACTGCCTGTTGGCACCAGTGTCCGATTGCACTTGAAACTGTTGAAGCTGTTTGTTGGCACTTCCTGACTTCGTTCCCTCCTGTCTCGATCGTTGCTTGTGTTGTATTAACTCTCAGATGTACATCGCTTTGGATTTTGTAACATTGTAGGTCATCTGTGATCTTAATCCTGTAAGAATTGGTAAAGTAAAAATAAAAAAAGTAAAAATTCCAGCTCAAATTACCCACTATATTTTGGCAAACACAGAGGTCATCAGATAATATTAGTCCTGTGCGAATCTGCATCTCTGTAATTTGGGGTCAAATAATTTTTTTATTTTTGTTATCTCCGCGTCAACAATTATGGAATCTGCGGCAAATGTGCTACATGAAACACAGACTATCTGTCCACAGGCTGTCCATCATTTTAACAGATTAGGATCCTAAGGGCGATCCACCAAACCACTTAATAATTCTCACACACCACTGTCAATAACCACACACTACACAATCTAAGGCACATGGTCTAAAGCATATGGCACTAGGTGATTTAGGATGTGTCCAACCCACTTAAGCGGTGCACAATCTAGGTGCAAAGTGAGGTGCAGCCTGCAAAGTGAGGCACAAGGCACAAAGAGGTTGGCTTAAGTCCCTTGATTATTTATGGGTGTGTTTTTGGCGTAACATGAATCAAACAAAGAGCGTCAGCTGTCATTCCCTTTAAGAGGCAGGCATGTCGCTTACACAGCAGATTTCAGCCTTTGTTCTTATATAAACCTGGCTTAAGCCAGCATATTCAATTTAGTTCCTTTCACTGTGCCCCTGTACATGCAGAACACACACAGGTCACTGTATGATACATGTCGATGCACGGATTGATGTTAAAACCACTGAAGCGATCCCACTGCCCAACAGAAAGAAAAATGAAGAGAGTTGCTGTGAACATTTAAACACAAGGTATAGGTCAGGATCAGACAGGATCTTCTGTTTATTAAGGCTCAGTGTGCTGACCATCAAAGAAAGGTTGGCTGTAAATGTTTATTTACTTCTTGCGGCTGCTGGATCACATGGCTGAATTCTCCAGTGTGCGCGTAATCAATGGACAGAGTATTAATATCTGTGGGCACAATTGTCAGTGTCACAGGTAGTTATGTCTGAACATTATAATACATTTACCAATTATTTCCGCGTGAGTGTGTGTCTGTTTTTGTGAGTATCAGAGAGCACACATGATGGAGAGCTTTGGGCCGGTCTCGGGCTGGAATTTTTGGCCCGTGTGGCGCTTGAGCAGGAATCTCCCTGAGGTGAAGCAGGCGTGTGAGACAGCAAGTGTGGTGTATCTGATCGAGCGTTCGATGCTCGACTATATTAGCCTGCGGCACTCCAGGTGCTGTGATTGATTGCTCATGCTTGTTTGGTTGTTGCTGAGCTGCCACTAAAGAAAGCACGTGAAGTTACCTCGCCTCCGTGTGTATTATTTATTAATATAGTTATAGAGACCCACGGCCCGGTCTGAGTCTGACATACAGTCAGACAATATAAAGAACCACAACAGCAAGTAGCTTGTCCACATCTTCTGGCATCACCAGAGCGGCACCAAACCTTGCCATTATTATTATTATTATTATTATTATTATTATTACTTGCAGTACTTATTACTTACAGTGGTGCAGCTGTCACGATGGAAGAATGCTAAGTATGGTGTTGACATGAAAAGTAACCGCAGTCGGTGTCTGTTCATCTTTTCTCTACATGCTCTGCATAATACGTAATCTTTAAGATTTTGGTTCATATGAAATGTTATTGTGTGATCGAGTTGTTTTTAAAATTAGATACTATTTAATAGGTCATGTCTCGTTATCATTAGAAACATTTAAATGTAGGGTAATTTTTACGACCCTGTCCGTCAAAATGCTCCATACCTGCATCTCCCACAGAACACAGGCTGACTACCTCTAATTCCATCCAAGAAAGCCAAAACAATTCAGTGAAGGAAATAACCAAGTAGCCCTAGATGAATGATTTTGAGTTTCCACAAAGTAAAATCGACTTCACCAACAACTTGGCCAAAGTACTCCTTGGAACATTGCAAAAGAATGCACACATATCAGATTAGAAAGCAGCTCTCTTGGCCAGGACACTCTTGAAAAAGAGATTTTAAATCTCAAGAGGCTCAAGAAACTTTTTTCGAGCTGGTGAAGGACAAGAGGGTGCTTTGTCCCCATTGGGCTCCATACAGATCAGCCAGTTCCACACCTTCTCCTGGCTCAGCGTAGAGAGTAAGACTTTATCTATACTTGCAAGAAGGCTAAGCACATGACCATGAACAGATTCCTTTCTCCTCTGTTGTAAAGGAGTACAAAGTTCCAAAGTGCAGACTCTCCAACCTTAGAGAGAAGAAAACCATCACTGATTATGAAGTTTTCGAAGGTTCATTTGACTCCGTTTCTTCCTCCAGGGTGGATCACGGTGGAGAGCAGTGGCTGAAACCTGGTCCGGGAAAGTGTAAGTGTGTGGTCAATTTGATATAAAACAAGGCCGCATGTGTTGAAGTTGTTTTGATTAAATAACCATTCAGTCTGTTAATAAAGCCACAAATAAAAACCACCAGGTGTGTTAGATAAACTGCTGCTGTACTGTGTCTTGTCCTCTCCATCAGACACCTGTGAACTCAAGCTGGACACAAACACAGTGAACAGGAACCTCAAACTGTCTGACAACAACAGGAAGGTGACACACGTTGAGGAGGAGCAGCCATATCCTGATCATCCAGAGAGGTTTGAATACAGTCAGCTTATGTGCAGAACTGGTCTGACTGGTCGCTGTTTCTGGGAGGTCAAGTGGAGTGCAGATGTGGATGTATCAGTGAGTTACAGAGGGATCATGAGGAGAGGAGAAAAATCTGAATGCAGGTTTGGATGGAATAAACGGTCCTGGAGTCTGATCTGTTCTGATGAACACGGTTATATAGCCTGTCACAATAACGCAAGAGTAGTCCTTGACTCCTCCTCTGTCTCTCACAGAGTAGCAGTGTATGTGGACTGTCCTGCTGGCACTCTGTCCTTCTACAGAGTCTCCTCTGACACGCTGATCCACCTCCACACCTTCAGCACCACCTTCACTGAACCGCTCTATCCTAGCTTCTGGTTAATGTCTGGTTCCTCTGTGACTGTGTCTTCACTGAAGGAGGGAGATGTTGTGAAGGTTCGCAGACATCCAGATCATGGTAGTTCAAAGTTCCTCCAAAGGTCTAACGGAGTAAGTTGAAGTCCTTGAAAATGCAGGAGGGGATTCTCCTCTTAAGAAACAGTCACACAAACTTGTTAGTCAGTCATAAGTTAAAGATTGTGGGTTTAGCTTTTCTGTGTCTCTAAATCTGAATGTTTTTTCTTCTATGAATTTGCTTTAACTGTTCTTAGAGAATTTTGATTCAGGGACATCGTATAAAGTTTGAAATAAGTCTAATTTAAGTCATTTCCACAGTAAATATATATGATCTGATAGAAGTGTGAGTTTTGGGATCTAAGACTCATGTTGGTTCGACAGTGTGACGTTTATTTCTGTGTCAAGCAAGTGATCGTTAGCTTTGTTAGCTGTCATCATGTGAGGCTGCATGGCTTTATATACTGCTCAAAGGTCTTCGAGCGTATGTAAAGCCGCTGCGACTGTAATGATAACAGATGTGTTTTTATGTATCATGATGTGGATTAAGAGATATCCTGCATGGAATGATTCAAGTCATGTTTTTAATAAAGAGTGTTTAAAACATGCTTTTCATTTGATTCACTTGATTAGGAGGATGAGCACAGGTAGATCTGACTCTAAGTACACCTGAGCATTCCATTCATTATCGCTATTGTTGCACTCTTACACTCCTTACTGTGATGAAGTGGCTATTAGACATGTAACACCAGGATGATGGGGATTGTTTTCAGGCAGCTACCACGAAGGTTCACCTGTCTCTTATTTATGAAGACAAAACTGTGCTATTGAGATGATTTAGACAAACCGACCGTCTATCTTAGCAGTACTTGCTCGACTTGTCTGACTCGTGAACACACTTAAAATAAAAAGAAATAACAGTTTCCTTACTGCTGTTTCGTGCATCTTTACCCTTTAATGTGCTACACCTGCAGCATGAACATGATGTAGTGTTGAGTGAACAGGCAGAACAAGGCGAAGATATTTCATTTTTTAAAGTCGCTGTCTTTGCTGCAGAGGACTTTGAGTATATTAAAGTATATATAATCTCAGAAATAAAAGGTCCCTCATAGCTAGTTTGTTCCATTTTCAGACAGGTTAGTTTTTGGGTAAGTTTAACTGCAGTGTCAAACAGAAACTGAGGATGGAGTTAACTGTCAGAGAAATATACTGCTTCAGAACAACAGAGCTGATGTACAATTTGTTAGGGGTCAGTTCTGTTTAAAGTTGGCGTGTTATATTATTTTGTTTGGGAATAGTTTGTGTGATTATTTTGGACAGGAAGAGGAGGCAGCAGGTAGAAGGAGAGCAACATGCAGCACCTGCAGCAGTAGAGAACCCAGTATGCTAAGAACACCCAAACCACCTACCTGTGTAATAAAGGCGACTGGAAAGGTAAAAAGGGGTTTTCCAGAGAGCGCTGGTTTTGATGTCTCCATTTGTGTTCAAATCTCCGACTGGTCTGCCGTAGACGGCGTGTTTCTTCAGTTACTTTAAGGAGTAGACCTCTTTACCATCTTCTCTCAGTACAAGAGGTGCAACTGAGAAAGCGGCGTGTTTCACTCAGTGGGAGAAGTTTCACACGGCCTGCTGCTGCGCTGAAAGCAGCCTGGACCACAAAAGACCTCTCTTCACGTAGTGCCTCCACTTCTTCGACCCCCACAGCCAGACCTCCTGTTCGGTGCTGGAATCCTCCTCAGAATGACCTCCCAGCTCCAGAGTCCATTTCCTTGTGTCAGCACTGCCCCCCGGTGGACATTACTTTTATCACATTGAAAACTGCATTTAGACCCTGATGGCAGAAGGATGGAAGGACATCAGATGTGTTCATAGATAATAACATTCAGTAACCAGCTGATCTCAGGATGAAGTGTTTGAGACTCTTCCAGCTCGAGCAACAAACCTTTCGCTCCTTCCAGCTCCAGAACCTTTGTATTCCTTTAGGCCTGAAAGCACTCTTGGTGGCGGCACAGTGGTGCAGTGGTTATCACTGTGGCCTCACAGCCAGAGGGTTCCTGCTTCAAATCCAGGTATGGACGTAGGGGGCCTTTCTATTTAGAGTTTGCATGTTCTCCTCGTGCGTGCGTGGGTTCTCTCCGGGTTCCTCTCACGGT
Source organism: Semicossyphus pulcher (assembly GCF_022749685.1). NCBI lineage: Eukaryota > Metazoa > Chordata > Actinopteri > Labriformes > Labridae > Semicossyphus > Semicossyphus pulcher. The sequence goes on from NW_027211681.1 coordinate 29,016,908, forward strand.
CCTAAGACATGCTCGTTGTTCAGTATATTTATTACAATAAAGTCAAGAAATTACATTAATTCAATCATGAACATCAATGATGCGGATGTAGAATGTGTGAGAATGTAAAACGAAGGACGAGTCCAGGTGAGAGAAAGACGGTTCAGATGAACTCTGCAGAGAAGCTGTGACGATGGGGCCGAGCTTTCTTCCTCCGTTCATCGTGAAAATATCTCCCTGGTCATGTTTTTCGTGACATAACAGAACATCCGACATCTTCACACCTAATCCGACCGACTGTTCCAGCTTCCAAAGCGTTGTTCAGAGATGGTGTCAGTGTGATGGCCCCTGAACCCTATTTTTAACATCATCCTGTTAAAATCTTAAATAAAACGTACATTAGCTAAAGCCTTCATTCTTTCTGCAGCTGGAAGCTAAGATTCACGTCTGTCTTGTTTTAACGTCAATGCCACAAAATGGCAGCTCGTTCTGTATCGTTTCTTAAGTGAATTTCAATCAATGTGAAATAATAAAACCTTCTTTCTTGTTGCAGAACAGAGCTGAAGCTTCCTTCTCTTGTGTCTTGGCCCTGTGTGTTCGTTTATCACGTCACTACTTTATATGAGCTGCAAAATGTGATGGCATATTCCTGACAGGATTTCAATACTTTAATCAATTACTGTTTTAGTCGTACAGATTGCAGAGTTTAGTTCAACCTCTTTCCCACACATTACTTTACTTTGGCAGCACGCCAGGTACAATAACAGCTTCTAAAGTATATTTATATAAAGTATATTTTATCTTTCATTCTTATCGACACACGCCACATTTTATAGTTAATAATCTGCCACGGGGAATTAAAATTGGGAACTAACCTACTAGGAATTAGGTAAAGAAGTTAGGTAAAGAAGAACCCCGGCTCAGTCTCAACACTGCCTCGCCACAGATGAACAGTTACTCTGCTACATTATGTATGCTGCACAGATACCAGCGAATGGAAAATCTAATTTAATCTAATACACAAATCTCAGTGTTTGTGTGACCTGAGCGTCATCGATCCTTTTTATAAAGAACCAAACAAGCCGAGTGAGTTCAGCTTGTAGAGCAGCAATAATACAGAAGGTTTCTTCCTACCATGATCCAGGTGCATCATCACCGTCTGTAACCTGGGGGTATCAGGTGCTCTCTCAGAAACAAACCCCTCCAGCTGGACTTCTTTCTGTGGGTCGCCATCTTTGTTCTTCTTCTCCTGGTGTCTGATCCTCACATAGAAAACCTGTTGGACAGCAGGGACGTATGAACACATAATAACATGCTAACTGAGGAGGACACACAGCTGAACACGCAGTACAGTAACCTTGCTCCTCTGAACACACCTTAAAATGGCGCAACTGTCAATTATCCGTCCTGGGATTAATACATTTCTCTGAATTGAACTAAGCTAAACTTAACCGTGTTTGTAGCATGTAGCTTCTCAGATCACTTTAGACAACGAAAAACATTACACTTATTCAGACAAACTGTACTTAAAAGGTTCGGCTGCAGATTCAGCGTGATCAACACAGAAATATCACGCTTACTGACACATGATAAACAGTTTGAACTCACCAACTCGTTGTTCGAATCTCGACAAACACAGAGTCCAGTGACGCAGAAGAAGCTGAACTCACAACAGAGGAAAGAAACAGATTAACTGTCATAAAAAACAGTTCTTTTTCTCTTATTTTCCTTCTTTTTCTCACTGGTTTTAATCTTTGTCTCGATCATCCATCATGCTCTGTCCTCTCTACTCCCCCTCTCTCTCCAGCAGGCGGCGCCGCGCTACCGCTACACTGATTGAAACTGTTCCCGCCTAACATTTAAAGGAACAGTACACTAATATTCTTACTGTTAATGTAACTGCTGCTTGTTAATCCGCTTACATTGTGTTAAATGTTCGTCTAACCCCGTCTCTGTTACATTTAATCCTCAGTGTGTCTGGATTATAATCCATAATGAGACTTTTTGGAGGCTGGATTCAGACGGAGCTGATCAACAGGGACATTTGATTTCTCACATTTGATGGTTTAGAAAACGATTAAAAGTTTCTTAAAGGCTGACCTGGACTGTTAAAGGGGGTGGGCAGTACAATACAGAGGAGTGGGAGCTGATGAATCTAATGCATGGTGTAACAGCAGTTGTTTACAAAGGGATAACAGATAACAAGGTTAAAATAATAGTTAATGAAAAGTTATGCACAGTTTTTCATGCTTAGTCCTATACATTTGTCTGACACGCTGTCTGATCCTGTCGCCAAATATCAATTAATCGATGATTTATATTTTTATAGCACCAAACCATAACAAAGTTATCTGAGGACTCTTTACAGAGCAGGTGTAGAGCACACTCTTTGTTACATTATTTACAGAGACCAACATGAATCCACCATGAGACAGAAACACTTCCTTTCACCTGGAGCAGAACCAAACTCATGGTGCACACACATCAAAAGAGAGAGAGAGAGACAAATCCAATGTTGATGTTTGACTGGTCACATTGCAGGATGTGTGATGTCAAGCTAACTATCTGAAACACATCATTTGCCATGACTAGCATGTACAAGAAGACTCTGATATCATGTGACATGTGCAGCCCTTCACCAGAGCACTGTTAACATGCACACGACATTTGTGTCAAATAAGATGGACAGTTAAGTTAAAACGCTGATTATGTACACACCTTACCACTCACTGCAGTGTGTGCAAAAACTGTCAACTTCAGAGAGTTAACAAAGAAACTGTCCTCCTCCCGCATGCCAACATCAAAAGTTTGTATGTGCGGGGCGTTCAAAGCTGTTTGTCAGTTCTGTACGGGCAGAACACTTTACATGAGCTGAAGGAGGAAATCCACACAAGTTCTCTTCTGGTTAAAAATGAGAAGTCAGAGTTATTAAAGTTGGCAGTTTGGGAAGTTGCAGTATTTCATTAAATACATTACTTTCCTTAATCCATCCATCCATCCATCCATCCATCCATCCATCCATCCATCATCTTCCGATCATCCCGGGTCGGGTCGCGGTGGCAGCCGGCTGAGCAAGGTGACCCAGGCGTCCCTCTCCCCAGCAACGTTTTCCAGCTCCTCCTGGGGGATTCCGAGGCGTTCCCAGGCCAGACGGGATATATATAATCCTTCTTTTGGTTTATGTCCCTCAAACGCAGCTCGACAACTGTTTCATTTCAGTGTGTAAAGTTCACAGCGTGTCATGGTGCTGCAATGATGCAGCGACAGAACAAAAAGGGCAAGAACAAAGTGACACAGATTCTGTGTGGACTTTTCCATGGCCGTCCTACCCTGCACTGAAAACCTGAAGCTTTTTACTCATGTGGTTTGTCTGTCTCAGAACATTAAGCCTTGCTTTACTGACATCTGAATTTTAAGATATATTTTGTTAACTGGGATTATTATTATTACTAGTGCCTCACAGAGGCAGCAAAATCAAGTCATAAAATCGTGTTGTGTGCAGACTGAAAATAAAAATGAAAACTAAGACCTCAGCACTCACTGGCTTTATGTTGGAGGCAGTTTTAATTAAAACATGTTTGAGTCAGAGTCTGACTGTGACAGAGTCAAACGGATAAAAGGCAAGAACACTGAGGACAAACGCAGTCGCTCGCAGCAGCTCGACACCAACAACATCAGAGAGAGACGCTCTGAAGAGTTTCACTCTGCAGGCTGTTAGTGGAGGTCACAGTGAGCACGTGTCATATGTCCGTACCTCACAGATACGTCAGCCTTTTATAACATCACTACTAATAACACGCTCAGTATGTAGCACAGACACATAAACAACGTAAGAAAAAGAAGACGAGTGCTTTAAACAACACACAAACAACAACACACACATTCCAACTAAAAGATGAGCAGCTCCCCTTCCTGCTGACTCTCTGTGTCATATCCACAGCCGTCAGTCATCCTGCAGCTCAGCTGGAGTTCAGCCGAGCTGCAACCTTCAGGGTTAAAAAATGAAGCCAACACTGGAGTCCCAACACCTGCAGTTCCTCTGGTGTCCACTTGAGGCTGTCTCCAGCAGTGAGTCAGTCCCCATAGAGCCCCGTGTTAAACTTTACAGCAGAAATAAACATGTTTACAGCCTGGTACAAAAAACAGTTTGGGTCTCTATAGCTCATTTCTGTCTTCATGACAACTGTACGGGGAGAATCTTTATACAGCTCACCTGTTTACATTATATTAAGGCTTAAAGTGATGCAGCATGAGGGGCGTGGCCTCTTTGAGTGACAGCTGTATTGGGAGAATCTTCTGAATCTGAATCTGAATGAACTGTTGCTATGAGCTCATGTCCCTGCACTGACTCTGGTAACTTCAATGGGTCATACACCTTTCAAACACACTAACAGGAATTTAAAGTCCTTTTATTGTCACTTATAATTTTTTTGCATGTTATATTATTTGTATTGTACTGAATTTTTGGAGCTATATATCACTTTAAAAAAGTTTTATCTTACCTTATCTACAAGCTACTGACGAAACATAAACATGGATGAACTGTGATTCACGCGCTGCTCCTGTTTTAAAATGTATTAAATGTATATTTTAATCATTTTAAAAGTACGGATAAAGTACATTAAGAATCAAAGAAGATAGAAAGCACTGTGTGTACGTACACACACACACACACACAGACACACACACACACACACGCACACACACACACACACACACACACACACAGGTTAAAATAAGGAGCAGAGGAATGTGAGTGTTGATAATCAGTCAGCAGAAAAAAGCAGTTAAACAGTCTCACTGATGGTTTGTTATCAGTAGAAGGGGGAGGGGATTAACGGGGGATGGGGGGGGCTTCAACACCTCTGACTGTAAAATCAGCCGGAGCAGAGTTTCTTCCTCTGCAGCTGCAAAATGCAGAACATGAACGTCTGCAGTCGATCCATCAAAGATGTTCAGAGGTTTCACAGTCATACATGAAGTACAAACACACACACACACACACCCTTCACACTGACTGACAGGAGGCTGAGCAGCCTGCAGACACGTTTGTTGTCATGATGATCAGGTTTGATATTACGTCTGTGTCTTTAACAGGTATTCCGTTTAAAAAGGGTTAAAGACCAAAACTTGAATCAAAAATGTTCTTGTTGCCATAGTTGTTGTCACTCTGATCGAGACCGGCCAATAGAAACGTGTTTTACATCTTTCAGCGTAGGCCCCGCCCACCAGATTCAGCTCAACAATCAGCAAGACCTTTAGATTCAAAAACTAAAGTTTGCAAACAAAGTTTTTGATTGAATCCATTTAAATCATACATTTATTTTACTCCCAATGAAACATGTTTGGTTTCAGAGTGAAAACGTTTCTGTTTGATGAAAAAACGAAGAAACGTTTGACTCTGGAGGCTCCCTGAAGATTTAACGTTCATTACAAAGAAGGAAAGTAAGATTTGGTCTGATGAATTTTACTGTAAAGATAATGACACGGTCTCTCCGTGTTGATATGGTGTTTCTTTAACTGAATGAAAGGTTTGATACAGAATGAGTGAAGAAGGATTTCCTCCAGTCTGTCATGAACAACACTTTCACTGTGTGAAAACATCAACACAGGTTTCAGTTGCTGCAATCATCAAACCTTTAAACAGACATAAAGAACGAGGGATCCTCCTGTTAAAATGCTAACATGTAAATCTCTGCAGGCTTATTTCAGTGAGACTGAACATCAGAGGATTCCACGCGTCGCCCACCAGGGTTTATCTCCTGTTCAGTGAAACATGAGGAGTCAAAACCAGGATTTAGCTTCAGCTGCTGGAGGATGCTGATATAAAACACCTCCACATCCTGAAACACACAAACAGAGACAATAAACCTCCATGTCCAGAAACAAAGACCGAACCAGACAGAGGATGAACACATGAGTCATCCAGCTGTTTATCATGTTTATAATAAACACACACACACACACAGGTACAGGACAGTTCGTCCTCTGAACACACAGATAAGCACCAGTGTCTGAAAGATGAACACGAGTAGTTCTGAGAACATGCAGATAGTTAACCCTTTCATCGAGCGAACGACCAGCAGTATTTACACAAGTACCTGTATGTATACTTTACACGAGTATCTGTACGTATACTTTACACGAGTATCTGTACGTTGACTTTACACGAGTATCTGTTTGTGTACTTTACCCGAGTATCTGTACGTATACTTTACACGAGTATCTGTTTGTGTACTTTACACGAGTATCTGTATGTATACTTTACACGAGTATCTGTACGTATACTTTACACGAGTATCTGTTTGTGTACTTTACACGAGTATCTGTATGTATACTTTACACGAGTATCTGTTTGTGTACTTTACACGAGTATCTGTTTGTGTACTTTACACGAGTACCTGTATGTATACTTTACACGAGTATCTGTTTGTGTACTTTACACGAGTACCTGTATGTATACTTTACACGAGTATCTGTACGTATACTTTACACGAGTATCTGTTTGTGTACTTTACACGAGTATCTGTTTGTGTACTTTACACGAGTACCTGTATGTATACTTTACACGAGTATCTGTTTGTGTACTTTACACGAGTATCTGTATGTATACTTTACACGAGTATCTGTTTGTGTACTTTACACGAGTACCTGTATGTATACTTTACACGAGTATCTGTTTGTGTACTTTACACGAGTACCTGTATGTATACTTTACACGAGTATCTGTACTCATACTTTACACGAGTACCTGTATGTATACTTTACACGAGTATCTGTATGTATACTTTACACGAGTATCTGTTTGTGTACTTTACACGAGTACCTGTATGTATACTTTACACGAGTATCTGTTTGTGTACTTTACACGAGTACCTGTATGTATACTTTACACGAGTATCTGTTTGTGTACTTTACACGAGTACCTGTATGTATACTTTACACGAGTATCTGTACTCATACTTTACACGAGTACCTGTATGTATACTTTACACGAGTATCTGTATGTATACTTTACACGAGTATCTGTTTGTGTACTTTACACGAGTACCTGTATGTATACTTTACACGAGTATCTGTTTGTGTACTTTACACGAGTACCTGTATGTATACTTTACACGAGTATCTGTACTCATACTTTACACGAGTACCTGTATGTATACTTTACACGAGTATCTGTACGTATACTTTACACGAGTATCTGTACTCATACTTTACACGAGTACCTGTATGTATACTTTACACGAGTATTTGTTTGTGTACTTTACACGAGTACCTGTTTGTGTACCTTACACGAGTATCTGTACGTAGACTTTACACGAGTATCTGTTTGTGTACTTTACACGAGTATCTGTATGTATACTTTACACGAGTATCTGTTTGTGTACTTTACACGAGTACCTGTATGTATACTTTACATGAGTATCTGTACTCATACTTTACACGAGTACCTGTATGTATACTTTACACGAGTATCTGTACGTATACTTTACACGAGTATCTGTATGTATACTTTACACGAGTATCTGTACTCATACTTTACACGAGTACCTGTATGTATACTTTACATGAGTACCTGTATGTATACTTTACACGAGTATCTGTATGTATACTTTACACGAGTATCTGTACTCATACTTTACACGAGTATCTGTATGTATACTCTACACGGGTATCTGTATGAATACTTGAGTAAAGAATATGTGTACTTTTGCCGTAGGGATTTGAAGGTACGTACATTCCTGTGTTCAGTTTTTCGAGTTAGTCACTGCAGGTCTCTGGATGTCACCTTCTCTCTGCTGTGAAGGTTGCACAGATGTCATGTGTGTTGTGGGGCGGGGGGCACTTATTCCAGCATTCCTGCCACCTAGCTGTTAGCCGTTATCTCCCCACGTGTCGGCGGGGACGAGGAGCTGCTGGATGGCCCCGGGCCCCACACAGCCTTGTATGGCCATGGCCCGCTGGGAGAGCGACGATAAGCAGGCCGAGCAGCTCTGCCTCCATGTTTAGAGCCGCGTCTGTTTCTGTTAAATTTAGACGGTTATCGGGCGCTGCTCTCCCCGCTCTACACTCTCTTCTTCTGCTGCTCAGCGTCAGGACCGGAGGTGAGAACCGCTCTGAAACATTTCCCTCTGATTCATCAGGTTTTCATCCTGCTGTGGAGGAGATGAGATGGTGATGTAACACAGTGAGCTGCTGATGCTGCAGGAGAGTTACTGTACGGATGCTCCAGTGAGGGCTGAAGTTATGTTGTTATTAGGTTGTTAAATTATTCTCTAAATGTGATGATACTGCAGTCATGGGGTTGTGGTGATGTGCAGGCTCCATAAAAGAACGGAAAGTAGAAACTGAAGAGCAGAAAAGAGCGCAAAGCAACACAAACAATACAAAACAACAAACTACAACTAAGGGTGTGTTTGTGTTCTGGCACCGGGAAAGTATTGTTATTTTTTGACATGATTCTCTAAATGCGACGATACTGAAGTAATGTGGTTATACTGGTCTCAGCAAAGGGATGTAGGAGTTCTGCAGTGATGGTGTGATGCTGCAGTACAGTAGTGATGTAATAATGTCGTAATATTTTTATCTTATGGTAGTAGAGATTAAGTTTGTATTCATGTAGAAAATATGATAATGTATAATAATAATAATGTTTGAGGGAACTTTTTTATGTCTTATGTTAAACTGACAGGAAGCTAGCGGTGGTGTTTGGACAAAGTTTCTAAAAAAAACAACCTAAATTGTAAAAGTTAAAGTGGCACGCTCGCAGCATTCAGAGGTTTAAATCTGCGCGTGCATGTTGTCATGGTAGCTTCCTGCAGGGATCGCTTCATGCCATGGCTCACTGGTTAGTTTTGTGTCGGTGCACTAAAGCTGTGCAGAGGTTGTGGGTGTGTTGTTGTAACGTTGTAGGATCATTGTCTTAATGTTGTTTTCAGTTTTCTTTACGTTAAGATTTTAATTCATAGCTTCATTGTGTGAAGGCGACGAGGCATGCTGTGATGTTGCTGTGATGTGGTTTGCACAGTGTTACAATGTGTCCGTGGGTGTGCTGTTACAGTGTTGTAGTGATCTGTTTGTGCTGACTAAGGCTGCAGGAGTTTGTCTGTGATGGATGTAAGGTTCAGTTTACAGTTTGTTGTTAGCTTGTTGCTGCATCACTTCAGATGTCAGATCATTTAAATGTTCTTTTGTGTCTTTGTTATTAAATTCACACATATCAACTTTTTAATGAAAGTGTAATAAGTTTGTGATCAAAACAATATCAATGAAAAACTTTTGTTTGCAATTAAGAAATTTGTACTTTTCAATCATAAAGTTTTGCTGGTTGTTGAGCTGAATCTGGTGGGCGGAGCCTAAAGTGAAAATGTGATCTCTATTGGTCAGAGTCACATCACAGCAACAAGTGAAACATTTTAGATTCAAAATAAAAACCTTTTGGATTTACAAACAAAACGTTTTGACCACAAATGAATTCAACTTTGAATAAAACAAAGCTGATATTTGATCGTTAACTTCTGTTTGTTTGAATCTTGAAGACACAAAATGATCACATGTACTATTTAATACTGGTATCAGAGATCAACTGAAGCTTTACAGCACAGAGGATTCACACATGGAGAGAGGAGGCGTGGTGAGGAACAGAAGCATTCATTTCACTCTGACACCAAATCTGTTTCTGAATATGCACGCCAGTCTGCAGCGGTGCATTCAAAAAATAATTAATAAAGCGTATCATCATTTTATGAATCTGTTTTAAATGAAGCCACAGACACGTGTTTGTGCAGTTTCTGTGTTAACAGCAAGTCTGACCCGGGATCAGCCCGAAACATCTACAGTCAGACCTATTATCACATATGAGACTGACTCAGACACAGAGAGATGGCTGATGGGTAATCTGACTGAACATACAGACCGTCGTGATTCAAGATCACGCAAGAAGGCAGACCTACTTCTGTCTGCTGTGTTACATAATCCCGCTCACACACACACACACACACACACTCTGCAGATTTCAGTTGAAAGCAGATCAGAGGTAATTACTGTACTTTAAGAATCTGAAATGTGAGCAGCGTTAAATGTTCACTGATTTTAACTGCAGGAGAAACTAACAAACACATTTGATCTAAAACAGTCAAATGTGTGTTTGTGATTGATATCCAATCCTTCGACTGAGCAGCAGACAAACAGCCGGAGATTCATGTTAACGCTGCTTTTCTTAAATGCTCACGTTACCCTGTTTTAATGCTAATGTAACGTAAGGTAATGTGTTTTTATTACATTCGTTTTTTATGCTAGCATGATAACGCTTCAAAGTTTTTTATGGTTTCATCCTTTTTTACCATATATATTTTCTTTGCCTAACAATGCTTCATCTATTAAAGCTAACGTTACCCTTTTTAATGCTAACATGTCTTTAAATGCTAACATGTCTTTAAACGCTAACATGTCTTTAAATGCTAACATGTCTTTTCATGCTAACATGTCTTTAAATGCTAACATGTCTTTAAATGCTAACATGTCTTTTCATGCTAACATGTCTTTAAATGCTAACATGTCTTTTCATGCTAACATGTCTTTAAATGCTAACATGTCTTTTCATGCTAACGTGTCTTTAAACACTAACATGTCTTTAAACACTAACATGTCTTTTCATGCTAACGTGTCTTTTCATGCTAACATGTCTTTAAACTCTAACATCTATTTTCATGCTAACATGTCTTTAAACGCTAACATGTCTTTAAATGCTAACATGTCTTTTCATGCTAACATGTCTTTAAACGCTAACATCTATTTTCATGCTAACATGTCTTTAAACGCTAACATGTCTTTAAATGCTAACGTGTCTTTTCATGCTAACATGTCTATGCTAACATGTATTTTCATGCTAACATGTCTTTAAACACTAACATGTCTTTAAATGCTAACATGTCTTTTCATGCTAACGTGCCTTTTCATGCTAACAGGTCTTTTCATGCTAACATGACTTTTCATGCTAACATGACTTTTCATGCTAACAGGTCTTTTCATGCTAACATCTATTTTCATGCTAACATGTCTTTAAACGCTAACATGTCTTTAAATGCTAACGTGTCTTTTCATGCTAACATGTCTTTAAACACTAACATGTCTTTTCATGCTAACATGACTTTTCATGCTAACAGGTCTTTTCTTGCTAGCATGTCTTTAAACGCTAACATGTCTTTTCATGCTAACGTGTCTTTTCATGCTAATGTGTCTTTTCATGCTAACATGTCTTTTCATGCTAATGTGTCTTTTCATGCTAACGTGTCTTTTAATGCTAACATGTCATTTCATGCTAACTTGTCTTTTCATACTAATGTGTCTTTTCATGCTAACTTGTCTTTTCATGCTAATGTGTCTTTTCATGCTAACATGTATTTTCATGCTAACTTGTCTTTTCATGCTAATGTGTCTTTTCATGCTAACAGGTCTTTTCATGCTAACATGACTTTTCATGCTAACATGACTTTTCATGCTAACAGGTCTTTTCATGCTAGCATGTCTTTAAACGCTAACATGTCTTTTCATGCTAATGTGTCTTTTCATGCTAACGTGTCTTTTCATGCTAACATTTCTTTAAATGCTAACAGGTCTTTTCATGCTAGCATGTCTTTAAACGCTAACATGTCTTTTCATGCTAACATGACTTTTCATGCTAACATGACTTTTCATGCTAACAGGTCTTTTCTTGCTAGCATGTCTTTAAACGCTAACATGTCTTTTCATGCTAACGTGTCTTTTCATGCTAATGTGTCTTTTCATGCTAACATGTCTTTTCATGCTAACGTGTCTTTTCATGCTGACTTGTCTTTTCATGCTGACGTGTCTTTTAATGCTAACATGTCTTTTCATGCTGACTTGTCTTTTCATGCTGACGTGTCTTTTAATGCTAACAGGTCTTTTAATGCTAACATGTCTTTTCATGCTAACTTGTCTTTTCATGCTAACGTTTCTTTTCATGCTAACATGTCTTTTCTTAACATACCTTTGTAAGCTTTATTTAAAGTTGTTTTTTAAGGCTGTTTGCTTGTGTCATGTTGGGGGAAGGGAGGTCTGTATGGTTTGTTCATGTTCTTGGACACATTCAGATCATTTGTCACCACCTGAGAGCTAACCTTGTTAGAAGCTAGAATTGGATTTTAACGTCATGCAAGCTAGCCAGAGTGTACATGCTAACAACTCTTTCATATTGCTAGCATGTGAACCAAAGCAGAATATAACACTCAGATATACGATTGGCCATCCCACAATGTGAGCGTCTCCAGAGAGACTGAGACGATCTGATGTTCAGTTGAGAAGATGTTTCCTTCTAACACAAACAGTCGGAAGAAAGGGAAGAGCAAAGGTCCTCACGTCGAGCTACAATTAAGTTTAGGTTTAGATCACAGACTTCATAGAGGATTCAGATGATGTTGTGAGTGCTGACAGAGAGGAGGAGGATGAGGAGGAGGAGGAGGAGGAGGAGGCAGAGTTGGATCATCACACACAGCAGTGTGTTGCTTCAGTGTTTTCGGTGTGATAATCAGACCGTGTTTCTGCTCCTCGTCTCCTGCTGGCTTTGATTGTTTCTCTGGAGGAGAAGAGGACGGTTTGTTTTCACGGCTCAGGATGAAACTCTGCTCGTGTGTTTGTGGAGATTCTGAATGATTTTTTTTTCTTCAGTCAGAAACTGTTTGAGTGACGGTAGGTCGATGATTTTACACTGAGGACACAGCTCAGTGTCTGCAGCATTATACAAGCAGCGTAGTGTTTATTTGTGAAGAACACTTGTGTCAGAGCAGGAAGTTTCACAACACAACACATTTATGTAACTTTTACATTATATAACTTGGTGTAGTGATGTTACAGTAATAATGGTGCATATATGAAGCTTATTATGACCTTAAATGTTTCACTGCATGCCAAACTAAAGTACTAAATCTAATGACACTGAAATAAAACTCACTCTTAAAAGGAAAATGTTTCGTCCCACATGAAGTCTGTAGAAGTGTGTGAAGTACATAAAACCTCACAAGTGAATGTTGCATATCGTGATGATCTGCATCATCACTTCACCTTATTGATCGTCTCTGAACTATGTGTTAATCATCAGAGTAATGTGAACAGAAAACATGAAAAGCTCCGACGAGTTGATTTTTACATTTGATTCATGACTTAAAGTTTTGATGTGTTCGTCTCTGTCTTCTGCTGAATGAGTTAACACGACGGGGACTGAGCCTGTGATGATGAAAGCCTGCAGCATTGTCAGGATTCTTTGGCGCGATGAACTGAATGTTGAGTCGACATTGGCGTCAAGTTCCCTTCAAAACTTTGCTTTTAGTGTAGTTTTAATGAGACAGGGCTGCAGAAGGCTAGAGGGGCTTCACGACCGTATCACTCAGGGCTCGGGTTCACTCTTTGTATGTGTAGCAGTACTGATGTGAACCGTTCCATCGCAGTGAATTGAGATTTGGGACAATCCAGGCTCAGAAATGAACAAACCCGATCAGAAAGTAATGACGTTCAGTTCGTAAAGGAGGCAGGAAGTCGATGGGGCGGGACTTCAGCCTTCTGTATGTCATCTGTTTTCCGAACCCAATCAGAAACCTGAAACACTAAAGTCTCCTTCTTTGTCTTTCAGGTTTAAGGGACCTCAGGTGTCACCATGAGCAGCACCAGGACCTCGACACTGTTCTCCACCTTTCGGCTGCTTTTCTTGTTAATCGTCATCTCAATTCATCTTCCATATTCTGCAGCAGGAGGCTCCACTCAGGCTCTCAGCTCCAACAGCACAATCAGCAACAGCACCAAATGTGGAGGAAGCGTCAAATGCATCGAAGGCGTTATACTCCCGGTGTGGAAGCCAGAAAACCCGGCCTTCCCCGACCGCCTCGCCAGAGCCACCATCTACTTCGTGGGGTTGGCGTACATGTTCCTGGGTGTGTCCATCATCGCTGACCGCTTCATGTCGTCCATCGAGGTCATCACCTCCCAGGAGAGACAGATCACCATCAAGAAACCAAACGGGGAGAAGATCACCACGACGGTACGAATCTGGAACGAGACGGTGTCCAACCTGACCCTGATGGCGCTCGGTTCCTCTGCCCCTGAAATCCTCCTGTCGGTCGTGGAGGTTTGTGGTCACAACTTCAATGCAGGTGAGCTGGGCCCAAACACCATCGTAGGAAGTGCCGCCTTCAACATGTTCGTCATCATCGGTCTTTGTGTGTCTGTCATTCCTGAGGGAGAGACCAGGAAGGTGAAGCACCTCAGGGTGTTCTTCGTCACCGCCACCTGGAGCGTCTTTGCATACATCTGGCTCTACCTGATCCTGGCTGTGATTTCTCCAGGTGTTGTTGAGATATGGGAGGGGCTGCTCACACTCTTCTTCTTTCCCATTTGTGTTGGATTTGCTTACGTGGCCGACCGCAGACTTCTTTTCTACAAGTACATGTACAAACGATACAGAGCGGGGAAGCAGAAAGGAATGATCATCGAAACAGAGGGAGAACCAGAGCTTCCCTCGAAGGTCGACATCGAAATGGACGGGAAAATGCTCAACTCCCACGGAGAGGAGACAGGGTTTGAATTACAGGAGCAGGACGAGGAGGAGGCGCGCAGAGAGGTGGCCAGAATCCTGAAGGAGCTGAAACAGAAACATCCCGAGAAGGAGATGGAGCAGCTGATGGAGCTCGCCAACTACCAAGTTTTAACCCAGCAGCAGAAGAGTCGGGCTTTCTACCGCTGTCAGGCAACCAGGATCATGACAGGAGCAGGTAACATCCTGAAGAAGCATGCGGCCGAACAAGCCAAGAGAGCCACCCAGCACGACATCTGCTCCGAGGTTTCAGTGAACGATTTCTCCTCCAAGCTCTTCTTCGACCCCGGTACTTACCAGTGTCTGGAGAACTGTGGCAGTGTAGCGCTAAACGTGGTGCGTTGTGGTGGAGACCTGACAAGCACAGTCTCAGTGGATTACCGGACTGAAGACGTCACTGCGAATGCCGGCTCAGACTTCCAGTTCACTGAAGGAACCATTGTCTTCAAGCCAGGCGAGACCGAAAAGGAAATCCGCATTGACATTATTGACGATGATATCTTTGAGGAAGATGAGCACTTCCTGGTTCACCTCAGCAATGTGAGGGTCATATCGGAGGGCATTGGCTCAGACGAACGCGAGGCGAACCACGTGGACGCCCTTGCAGGTTTAGGTCTGCCATGCACGGCCACAGTCACCATCTTTGATGATGACCACGCGGGGATCTTTACCTTCGAGGAGCCGGTGGTGACAGTGAGCGAGAGCATCGGGATGATGGAGGTGAAGGTGGTCCGGACGTCTGGAGCCCGAGGTGTTGTGGTGGTGCCGTACAAAACCATGGAGGGGACGGCGAAAGGAGGCGGCGAGGACTTTGAGGACACACATGGAGTCCTGGAGTTTGAGAACGATGAGATCTTGTAAGTACACTTCCTCTGGATGATGGTGAAGCAACATGTTTAGTTACAGTGTTAATCTAATAGATATTGTTGTGTCATTCAAATATTGTTTGAACGTATTTTGGCTCTAAATGACTCACAGGTACAAACAGTATGTGAGTGTCTCCAGTAGATGTGTTCATCCTGCAGCAGTGAAACAGGCTGTAATGGCTGCAACATAATCCTTGATGGGTTAAAGGTCGTCCACTAAAAGTTCTTGTTGTTTCCACTGACAGGCTCAGATTGTTATTCTAAGTGTGTGACAACATGACAGAAAGGATCCCTACAGAGATAGACCTTTTTGTTACAGAGGAAGATGATTGTTTTAACCACACACAGACGTTACATCGCTCTCTGCACACACACCAGACTCCATTCAGAAAAACACTGATTTTAGCTCATACGACAGGCCTGTTGTTGTTCAGTCTGCGGCTGGCTGAAGGAATTTACTGAAACCATTCAAAACTTTTTTGTACCTTTTAGTCATTCAGACACAAAATGTGTGAAAGTGAGCTGCAGGTTGAATTCACTGTGATGATGATTTACCTGGAAACAGTTCTTTCCCACTCTGAAACAGGAGATGCTCGTGGTGGCCATGAGGTATATTAATGACGTGCACGCTGCTGTTTTGGAGAACAGGAAACAAGTCCACTTGTTCGGTACTAATCATTTACAGAATTGGATCGGTGCATTGTTCCTCTTTGATACCACATCCCACGGTGCCGGCTGTGTCCAGACGTGTGTGATTGTGGTTCTGGAACAACTCAACAGAATCTGATCAGAGGTTTGGTGCAACAGTTGAGGATCTACTCCCGGTTCTGTTTTGAGTAAATGGGCAGCTGGCTTGAGCGGGGGTTTATTCAAAGAAACAGTACTCCAGTAGCTCCGCCTCCACAGGGTCATGTGACTTCTAGCCTCTGGTTTACATGTCTAACATAGCAGCTGCATGCAGCAGGAGTGTGAAGACAACACATTGTTTCCTGTGCGTAGACACGTCCGCTGTGCAGTCGCGTCTGGAGATGGAAAAGGTGCCACGCTAAATTCTTGTGTTGGTTTCGACGTTCAGAAGGAGCCGCTGAACCTGAGACAGTTATCAGCTGAGTGTCACACAGATTTCTAAACTCTCCTGTTTTCTGTTTTCATCAAACAAAGTCTGAGGAGAGATTTCACTCTCCAACAATGCATGCTGGGAGTTCTTAATACCTAGGTGTTTGTGAATAACAAGTGAATCCTACACTTCCTGTGTCACAGGATAAAGTCGGACGGGTCCCTCAGAAGGACATTTCTAGCAGCTGTTTCTGTGCTAAGCTAACTGAAGCTAATTTCATATTTGGAGACGATTAAACTGAAATCATGTGACCTTCAAATCAAAGAACAACACCGTGAAAATAATGAACATGAACTTTGCTCAGTGTGTACATCAGCTGGATGGGCAATGTGTTGCTGCTGCTCGTCGGCCATGTTGGCTGCTTCTCTTTCATCCATGAGGCTGTGAGTTCTCGCTGTCGCTCACAGACGTCACGTTCACGAGACGCCTCTTCTCCACGCTCCACTTTCCCTCTCTGTCTGTCTGTCTTCACTCGTCTGTTACCTCCTCTTCTTCATGCGACGTCTGTCCCGTGTGATGTGAGCTGATGGAGACACGCCAGCCACACGGTTGTGAAAGATACTTACCTGCTCTGTTGGCTGAAATTCACTTACCACATTCATGTGAATCTGGTCAGCAGATGAGGGTTTGCATGTATTTGCATCTTTGCATTTAATCATACTGCAAGAATAACAGACTGTCCTGTTGTTAATCTGTTTCTGAACAGAGTCAGTCTTTGTGTTTCTGTGTCTCTGGTTGTTGTTGTCGGACGTTTGTTATCCGGCTCCAGAGTTAACCTCTCTCCGTGCTCTGCTGAGTGTGAGATGATTCCAGCTCGGTGTCTCAGATGTCATTTGTCTCCTCCAAACCGTCCGGCTCCTGGTGTCGGGCAGATAAACAACACGCGGCTCTCTTCCTTATTAGGGCAGCTTGTGTTCAGCAGCAGCTCGGTCCTGCTCATCGTCGGCGGCTCGGCCCGTAAAGCAGACGGACGGGTGCAGCCGGTTCCTCTCAGAGCGACGCAGGGGAGGTCTCTGCTGGCCCGCGGCCACGTCTCGGACCTGAGCACACGTCTGATTTCAGCTTCTGTTGCTTCACACAGAACTGAGCGCGCTCTTGTAAAACAGCAGAGAGGATAAACAGGCTCACAGCAAAGTTTAGACTTTTATATCAACATGACTGTTTTAGTGTCTGTGAACGTCTGCACAGAGGAAACATTCAGACCTTCAGGCTTCAGCTCCAACTCAAACGATGAATCCATTCACTCACATGAGAAGATGAAACATTAACAGCTGTTTGATTCTGGAGGATTCAGCGATCAGCAGCAGAGAAGTCAAAGCTTTGCCTCTGAGAAACTCTGATGAGCTGAAGATGATTACATGTGAAAACAATCTGCGATCAATAGATGTGTAAATGATCCTTAGCTGAAGCATGAATGTGGTGAACTATCCGGTGAACAACACGAACAACACGTCTGCTCGCTGCCGTAGAGAGCGCGCGTTGTAAATGTGAGACACGAGGACGTCTTGTGTCCCGGACTCACCGAGACAAAAGCTCCAAACCATCAATCTGCTCACATTAAACAAACATGGACATGGATGAAGGCGCTTCTGTGTTTCCACGCTGCTGGCACACACACACACACACACACACACACACACGTGCGCACACACACACACGCACACACACACGCTGTGGATCCGTCCAATGAGGGCTGCTGTAGCCTGCAGCTCCGTGAGGCGGCCAACACTGCAGGGCAGTGTGTGTGTGTGTGTGTGTGTGTGTGTGCAGGTCTCAGGTGTGTGTGTGTGTGTGTGTGTGTGTGTGTGTGTGTGTGCAGGTCTCAGGTGTGTGTGTGTGTGTGTGTGTGTGTGTGTGCAGGTTCTTGTTTGGGAGGTTTAACACACACTGGCTCCACATGTTGCAGCTTTAATGTCCCTCATCATGCACCGAGTGAAAGGACGCCATCTTTGTTTCTGTTTGTTTGATTTATTTGAAGAGTTTGGAGACGAAGAAGCACCGCTGCTCTCTGTAGTGATGTCACACAATTCATCTGGGATCGACTTCTTGCAGAAACTCGACTCTGTTGGGGCGCTCTGCAGGACACAAAACCAGGCTAGCACACCTGTGTGGAGTCACACTCATCAGGTTAGCACACCTGTGTGGAGTCACACTCATCAGTTGAGTGGGGGATCACGATGTGGAAGCCTGTTGGTTAAAAACAAGGAAACAAAACTTCATCAGTGGGAGAGATGAGGGAAGAGGACGAGGAGGAACGAAGGAGGGAAAAAGTGAAAAAAGGAAAAGTGCGAATAAAACATGAAATGCTGTGAGCAGCGCGGACACTGACCTCTGCACAGGTTCTTTGGATGGATGAGCAAATGGTCACTGACTTCAAGCTAAGCCCCGCCCCTTAGTTACTGTTGCTAACCTGTCAGTCTTATCCTCATACGGCGCATTTAAATCCACAGTTATTTAAAAATCGGTGAGTCCTGGAGTTCAGACAGTGTGAGTAAAACGTGTGACTAGCAGCTGTAGCTTGCTAGCATATTAAGCTAACACGAGCTCCATCAGTCAAGTGCTTCTTCTCTTGCTAATTATTTAATGTGTGACTCATTAACAAAACTGTGAAAGGCTTTTAATTAAGCTCTTTGATATTGTGCTAACAGGCTAAAGCTAACAGGTCCCAGGTCGTGGTATCATCCGAACACATTTCATGGTACCCTGCTAAATGAAGGAGGCTGAAGCTAACATTTCCTGGGTCACAATGTCAGGCTAACTGAGTGAGACTGAAATGTGTTGGCCTTGATGTTTACACCTGTGCAGGTGTGAAGTATGATGATGTCAAATAAAGATCAGACTGTTGCTTTGATCTCACCTGAACCTGTTCAGCTGCTCAGGTTGACTCCGCCTCCTTCTCTGTCGTCTTTTCACGCCTCACACGGCTTCATTTCTTCTTCTGCAACTTTTCTCTTTTTCTCTTTCAGTAAAAATATTCAGATCAATATCATTGACGACGAAGAATATGAGAAAAACAAGAACTTCTTCCTGGAGATCGGAGAGCCTCGGCTGCTGGAGATGAGTGGGAGGAAAGGTGGGGCTGTCGCCTCCTTGTGCTGTAACCCCGCCCCCTTTAACCCCAACCATGTTCCTAATGACCTTCAACCAGACTCAAGACCTCACGGGGTTACATCACCAATCCATCTGTAGATATGTGATAGTTAAAGTCACAATGAAGGTCAGAGCTGAAACATCCACGTCCTCAGGGCGTCCGTCTCATGTCCTCTCAGAAGACTACGCTTTATTTAATCTCGCCAGAGTACTTCCTGTTTACATTCTCGAAGCTTTATGAGAAGCAGCGTTACAGAACTTAGAGCGTGGTTACCCCGACAAAGGAGTTTAATCCTCTTAATAATTAATGAGCTTTTTTCCACCTGTCCGTCGCTCGTTTAGTCCTGAACACTGATGTTCCTCTCCATCGCACGGATTCACTGCGAGGTCAAAAACATTTCATGTCATTAAACAAAAATCATTTGGAAATAATGTGAAGAGAACGTGTCGCGCCCGTTAAGACGTGGCGGCTGAAAAGCTTATCGATGAAGAACTTGAAGTCACATGAAGGAGTTATCGCGACCCCGGAGCAGACTAGTCCTCAGGCAGCAGCTGAGAAATCAACAAACTCTAAAGGTCAGAAAACACGGTCAGACACTCGCACAGCCTCGGGACACATCAGCACACATGGAAACACATGAATCGGGACGACTGGAGGTAACCTGGGACAGGTGAGACTGATCACACACAGGTGGAAACAATGAGGGCGGGCCGCAAGTCACGACAGAGCGACACACAAGGAGCAAAGTGACAAAGTAAAACAGGAAATGACTGAACAACCTGACATACTAAACCCTTCTCAGTCCCTGAGCTTCTTTAACCTGGAGAAGAAGCCGGACTGTTTCACGTCATCAGACCCACGCTGACAATCTGTGCGACGCAGGTGTAGGTGTGACCGCGTGTTAGCATCATGAGATCGAAGTTCAGACTCAGCTGAGGTGAGACGGTCGTTTGTTTCATTGTGACTTTAACGTCCTTCCTGTCAGACAGGTGAGGTCGGGTCATCTCCTCATACCTGTTCCACGTTGCTGCCTCGGTGACTGTAACACCATAACGATGTAGTCCTGTCGCGTTGTCTTGATGAGTGTGTTTGAGAACTAATGCATGACCCCTGACCTCTGACCCCCCCTCCCATTGTTGTTGTCTGCACTCTCTCGTCCGCAGGAAGACAATAGCCGTTAACATAATTGACCATGACGAGTACGATAAGCAGGCCAGCTTCTACATACAGCTGCAGGAGCCATATTGGAACAGGAGGAGATGGACAGGTGCGCAGAGGCACCCTGACCTCTCAGATGACCTTTGACCTTTTCTTCGTCTATCTTGAATCACTATTTTCTGCTTTGGTTCAGTTTACTGCTGTCGCCACACCTGTGCTGCCTCCTTCTTCAGAACACCTTCAGCTGACCTTCTATTGGTCAGAGCTGTTAGTGGTGGGTTGTTAGAACCAGTTTGGACTGGTTAAGGTTAGCTACAACAAGTAACCACAGAGAACAGATGAGACTGGTTTGGGGCTGATAAGGACTGGTTTGGGATAGTTGAGGATGTAGTAGGTCGAGTTAGAGAAGGTAAACACAGAACAGGTGTCCGTCTGAACAGATTGAGAGTGGTTACAACTGGTTACAACTGGTTTG
Source organism: Semicossyphus pulcher (assembly GCF_022749685.1). NCBI lineage: Eukaryota > Metazoa > Chordata > Actinopteri > Labriformes > Labridae > Semicossyphus > Semicossyphus pulcher. Next base: position 29,038,196 of record NW_027211681.1, read on the forward strand.
AGATGTTTGAACTGGTTTGAGATGTTTGAACTGGTTTGAGATGTTAGAACTGGTTTGAGATATTAGAACTGGTTTGAGATGTTTGAACTGGTTTGAGATGTTAGAACTGGTTTGAGATGTTAGAACTGATTTGAGATGTTTGAACTGGTTTGAGATGTTAGAACTGGTTTGAGATATTAGAACTGGTTTGAGATGTTTGAACTGGTTTGAGATGTTTGAACTGGTTTGAGATGTTTGAACTGGTTTGAGATGTTAGAACTGATTTGAGATGTTAGAACTGGTTTGAGATGTTAGAACTGATTTGAGATGTTTGAACTGGTTTGAGATGTTTGAACTGGTTTGAGATGTTTGAACTGGTTTGAGATGTTAGAACTGGTTTGAGATATTAGAACTGGTTTGAGATGTTAGAACTGGTTTGAGATGTTAGAACTGATTTGAGATGTTAGAACTGGTTTGAGATGTTTGAACTGGTTTGAGATGTTAGAACTGGTTTGAGATATTAGAACTGGTTTGAGATGTTAGAACTGGTTTGAGATGTTAGAACTGGTTTGAGATGTTTGAACTGATTTGAGATGTTAGAACTGGTTTGAGATGTTTGAACTGGTTTGAGATGTTAGAACTGGTTTGAGATGTTTGAACTGGTTTGAGATGTTAGAACTGGTTTGAGATGTTTGAACTGGTTTGAGATGTTAGAACTGGTTTGAGATGTTAGAACTGGTTTGAGATGTTAGAGCTGGTTTGAGATGTTAGAACTGGTTTGAGATGTTTGAACTGGTTTGAGATGTTTGAACTGGTTTGAGATGTTAGAACTGGTTTGAGATGTTAGAACTGGTTTGAGATGTTTGAACTGGTTTGAGATGTTAGAACTGGTTTGAGATGTTAGAACTGGTTTGAGATGTTAGAGCTGGTTTGAGATGTTAGAACTGATTTGAGATGTTTGAACTGGTTTGAGATGTTTGAACTGGTTTGAGATGTTTGAACTGGTTTGAGATGTTTGAACTGGTTTGAGATATTAGAACTGATTTGAGATGTTAGAACTGGTTTGAGATGTTTGAACTGGTTTGAGATGTTAGAACTGGTTTGAGATATTAGAACTGGTTTGAGATGTTAGAACTGGTTTGAGATGTTAGAACTGGTTTGAGATGTTTGAACTGGTTTGAGATGTTAGAGCTGGTTTGAGATGTTAGAACTGGTTTGAGATGTTAGAGCTGGTTTGAGATGTTTGAACTGGTTTGAGATGTTAGAACTGGTTTGAGATGTTTGAACTGGTTTGAGATGTTAGAACTGGTTTGAGATGTTTGAACTGGTTTGAGATGTTAGAACTGGTTTGAGATGTTAGAACTGGTTTGAGATGTTAGAGCTGGTTTGAGATGTTTGAACTGGTTTGAGATGTTAGAACTGGTTTGAGATGTTAGAACTGGTTTGAGATGTTAGAACTGGTTTGAGATGTTTGAACTGGTTTGAGATGTTAGAACTGGTTTGAGATGTTTGAACTGGTTTGAGATGTTAGAACTGGTTTGAGATGTTTGAACTGGTTTGAGATGTTAGAACTGGTTTGAGATATTAGAACTGGTTTGAGATATTAGAACTGGTTTGAGATGTTAGAACTGGTTTGAGATGTTAGAACTGATTTGAGATGTTAGAACTGGTTTGAGATGTTTGAACTGGTTTGAGATGTTAGAACTGGTTTGAGATATTAGAACTGGTTTGAGATGTTTGAACTGGTTTGAGATGTTTGAACTGGTTTGAGATGTTTGAACTGGTTTGAGATGTTTGAACTGGTTTGAGATGTTAGAGCTGGTTTGAGATGTTTGAACTGGTTTGAGATGTTAGAACTGGTTTGAGATGTTTGAACTGGTTTGAGATGTTAGAACTGGTTTGAGATGTTTGAACTGGTTTGAGATGTTAGAGCTGGTTTGAGATGTTTGAACTGGTTTGAGATGTTAGAACTGGTTTGAGATGTTAGAACTGGTTTGAGATGTTAGAACTGGTTTGAGATATTAGAACTGGTTTGAGATATTAGAACTGGTTTGAGATGTTAGAACTGGTTTGAGATGTTTGAACTGGTTTGAGATGTTAGAACTGGTTTGAGATGTTTGAACTGGTTTGAGATGTTAGAACTGGTTTGAGATATTAGAACTGGTTTGAGATGTTAGAACTGGTTTGAGATGTTTGAACTGGTTTGAGATGTTTGAACTGGTTTGAGATGTTTGAACTGGTTTGAGATGTTTGAACTGGTTTGAGATGTTAGAGCTGGTTTGAGATGTTTGAACTGGTTTGAGATGTTAGAACTGGTTTGAGATGTTTGAACTGGTTTGAGATGTTAGAACTGGTTTGAGATGTTTGAACTGGTTTGAGATGTTAGAACTGGTTTGAGATGTTTGAACTGGTTTGAGATGTTAGAACTGGTTTGAGATGTTTTAACTGGTTTGAGATATTAGAACTGGTTTGAGATGTTTGAACTGGTTTGAGATGTTTGAACTGGTTTGAGATGTTAGAACTGGTTTGAGATGTTCGAACTGGTTTGAGATGTTTGAACTGGTTTGAGATGTTAGAACTGGTTTGAGATGTTGGGACTTGTGACGATGGGAGATCTTCCACTGGTCGGGACACGGTGGAGATGATTGGAGATGTTCTGACGGGTTCGGACAGGTTAGAACTTTTATAACCACGTGTGTAGAGGTCAGGACTGTTTGGGACAACAGGGCGAGATTGGTTAGTACGTTTAGGGACAGGAAGGGACCTATTACCTATTAGGACAAGTTAGAACAGCTTAGAACAGCTTAGAACAGGTTAGAACAGGTTAGAACAAGCTGGTCCCTGCTGGGACAAACCAACTTACAGTTTAGGACAGGTTTGATAAACATGTTTGGGTCGATTCAATTCAATTCAAACCTTAATTTAAGCCTGAAAATCAGGACGGTTTCCCTCATTTTCAATGATGTCGCGACACAGACGGGGGCTGTCTGGACCTGTGTGCAGACGATGGTTTTTGACAGAGGTAAGAAGAGGAGCGTTGAGGAGCGTTAGCTGATGCAGCTGGCTGGGACATGTAAAGGCACATCTTATGTTAGGAAAGGCGTGAACAGATCCGTACGTCTCCTCTGTCTGTGTATCCCCGCTGTATTAAACCTGCCTGTGTCTGTTTTCATCTCACAGTTTTGGTTTGGAGTGAAATGAAACCTGAAACACTTAACAAAGTCGTTACAGCGACAGAAGCGTTGGAGGATAATCTGAACGCTTCCTGCTGTCAGATCTGCATCTTTAGAAGATGGCAGCAGCTTCTCCTTTCTGCTCGTCTCTTCTGATTTTCTGCTTCATGTCTGTTTCCTCTCTTCAGCTGTGTTGCTTCAGGAAGTCGGTAAGCTGCTCTCATGTTTCCCTTTTTCTTTTTGCTTCCGTCTCCTTCGTTGTGTCTCTGTCTGCCGTGTCCTATCATTAAAGTGAAGAATCACTTAAATCAAAGCTAATTTTGATTTTCTGACCTCTTATAGGTGGATTTGTCAAAACAGGTAGGTGAACCCAAACCCTCACACTCTGTCTCATATCAATGACTTCATGTGGGAACTTTCTCTGTTTATCTGACTTAGTTTATCCTTTCTGTACGACTTCTTAGACCAACAGCTGTATGGTAAGACGAGCCCCAGAGGTGGAAACGTCTGCTCTAAAGTGTTTCCACACTTTAAGCTACGATAACAGGGATGCTGCACTTTAATGTCACAGTGAAAGCTCTTATTTATCACCCCATGGAGACAAAAAGACGCCCCTTAAAATACAATAACATCCCCGGCTGCCTCTATGATCTAAAAACAGAGACTGACTGATGCTCATGACAGTCTGTACGTCATTTATGGTACAAACACGTGGGAACAAAATATACTGACGTTCTACCAGCAGATTTTACAGATTCAACATCTCCAGATAATAAACGGTCCGTCTCGTGGGTTCGTAGCATGGTCCAGATAAACATGCTGAACTCCAAATGTCTTTCCTGCTGAGCCTGACAACAGTCCATAGAGTTATGGACCAGAACAGAACAGTCAGCAGGAGGACGATGCACTGAAGTTCTTCATCCCAGTTCCCTTTGAAGGACAGTTTAGTTTGTTTCTGCCAACATGGAGAGCTTGTTGTGTTTCCTCAAAGGGAAATTCTAGTATTTTTAAACCATGGCCCTATTTTTGATTTGTTTCAAGGAGTAAAATCTGTGTTTTTATGAATGGAGTCTGGTGTGTGTGCAGAGAGCGATGTAACGTCTGTGTGTGGTTAAAACAATCATCTTCCTCTGTAACAAAAAGGTCTATCTCTGTAGGGATCCTTTCTGTCATGTTGTCACACACTTAGAATAACAATCTGAGCCTGTCAGTGGAAACAACTTTTAGTGGACGACCTTTGACCCATCAGGGTTTATGTTGCAGCCATAACAGCCTGTTTCACTGCTGCAGGGTGAACACATCGACTGATTGTTTTGACCTGAAACAAAGGGCCCAGGTTGAAAAGCACCAGAGTTCCCCTTTGCAGTAGCTCACTTTTCACTGTTAGCTAGCTCTGAGGCTAATGCATGTTGCCACTCTGTCGCTCTTCCTGCTTCCCAGTTGGCGTCACATAACTGTCAGAAACATGACAGACATGACGGACAGAGAAAGAATGTTTCACCTGAACAAACCAGAGCATCGTCCTCACGTTGGTCCAAACAACAGGAAGCATGTCGGGTGGCAACGCTCTCTGTCCTGACTGCATGCATTAACACTGCACGACAAACACTGCTGACCTCACAGACCCTGTGGTGTGATGCTGATGAGGCTGATGGGAAATCGTCTCCTCTGAGGCCATGTCTACTGAGCATGCTCTGTTTTCACCCGAGGCTTATTTTTATGGTTTCAGACACATTTCAGTTTTTTCTCTCCAGCTTCATGTCCGCAGACGAAACACAGCAGGTCATGTGATCATGAATATGAGTGTGTTACAGCTTCATCACCACGTTAGTTAGATATTCAGTCTTTGCAGCGCTGATGCTCCTGCTCCTCCATGCAGTCAGAATCCGACGTTTTTTCATCTTCTCTTTGAGTATGTTTAAGATCTTGATGGATGGAGGCGGGGAAGTTCCAGGACTGTCTCAGGTGTTGAGCTCAGGATGTTTAGGTGTTTGTGTTCACCTGTTCAGGCAGAGACGTCTACAGGAAGGTCCAGGGACGAGACCACCCAGCCCCCACCGCCATCGTCAACATCACAGGTACATCCATCTGTACATCAGTCCCTCCTTACCTTTATATGGCCACTAACTGCATACGTTGGTTCGTCTGCACCTTCAATTCATCCCTCAAACCATCCTCCAATCAGTCTCTATCAAGGTGTCCAATCATCCATCGGTTCCACCTTCCATCCAGCCTGTTGTGTCCCTTTAGTCCATCAACCTTGTTTCTGTCCATGATTCATCCTTCAGTCTGTTCATCACTCTGTTAATTACCAAAGCATCCATGTGTCTCTCCATCAGACAGCCCTTTGTCTGGACCATCCAACATCATCCATCCATCCGTTCATCAATCAATCACATTTTATTTGTATAGCTCCAAATCATAGCCAGGGTTATCTCGAGAAACTTTACAGAAAGAGCAGGTCTAGACCGACTCTTTGTTAAGTTATTTAAAGAGAGGCCCAACATGAATCACCATGAGTAGCACTTAGCAACATTCGGCACATTGGCAGAAAAACTTCCTTTAACAGGCAGAAACCTCGAGCAGAACCAGACTCATGTTGAACAGCCATCTGAAGAGACTGGATGGGCCGAACATGGGATAGAAGGAGATGCAGGATAGAGACAGGCAAAGAGAGCAACAACAATATATGTCCTTGTTACATGAACAACAACAGACACATACTGATCGTTACAATGCCAATAATAGTGGTAGACTAGGGTGAAGATTGGCTAAATAAATAAATAAATAAATAAATTAGTGAGAGAAGCAGAGTAATGATAAAGGCTGAGGTAATCGTAATTGTAACAGTTGAAGTCAACAGGTCTACTATTAGCATTAGCAGCAACAGTTCATCTGTTCAGTCGTCCGTCTGTCCTTAGATCCATTGACACGTCCATCCAGTCTGTTCATTTGTCATCCATTTATCAGTTTATCAATCTATCTATCAATCAATCTTTTCATCTGTGTGACTGGATGAATGATACATCCTTCTGTCATTGGTCTATTACTCACTGGTGAGCACCGATCATTGGTTAAACCATCCATCCATCTTCATCTCTACCCCTGATGACAAAAGAACAGACTGAATCTGTTCATGTGGTCTTCTGTCCTTCCTTCCATCCTAACACCCCCCCCCCATCCATCCTCGTATCAATCAATCTATCCGTCCATATGTCTGTCCTACCATCGACCTCTCTGTCTATGTAGTCATCCATCTATCCGTATAACCAGACATCTGTCAACTGATCCATCAATCAATCAATCAATCAATCAGTCTGTTGGTCCATTTGTCCGTCTTATCATCTCTCCATTTATCTATGTTTGTAGTCGTCCGTCTGTCCTGCCATCCTTTTATCCACCTACATGTCAAAGTGTTGGTCCATCTGTCCATCCACCCATCAATGAACTCATCCATCCAGTCATCTGTCCATCTGTGTGTTCGTTCATGTATCCATCCATCAGTCGAGTCGTCCCACTCTTTTTGTTTTTATAAAACCTGTTGATGTGAAGAGAGTGAAATGAGATGAGGCTGATCAAGCTGTCCCGCCTCTCGGTCTCTCTCAGAGGAGGGGGGTGAGGAGGTTTTGACCAAGAAGGAGGAGGAGGAGAGGCGGATTGCTGAGATGGGCAGACCGACGCTGGGCGAGCACATCAAGCTGGAGGTCGTCATAGAGGAGTCGTACGAGTTTAAGGTGATTCTGATTTATTACTTACATCAAAATAAACACATTCAGAAAAAACCTGAAGCACACCAATAGTTTACTGTGTGATCATCAGTCATGGAAACTCACTGATGGAACTGATGGATGGATTGACGTGTTTCCTGTGACCTGTTGTCTTTCAGAGCACCGTGGATAAACTTCTGAAAAAGACCAACCTGGCTCTGGTGATCGGGACAAACAGCTGGAGGGAGCAGTTTGTGGAGGCGATCACTGTCAGCTCTGGTAAGAACTTTACCTGAGTCTTCAGAAGTTAAGGCAGGTCCTGTGTTCATGTCTGTTTCTGGGGACAAAAGTGATTAAAGGAAACAGGCTCTCCAAGTTGACCAAAGTTCCCACTCATTGGAGAATAACCTGCCAAAGCTTTAAACATGAATCAGCGTTGACTCCTCCTGGCTCTGCCTCCTTCTCCTGCCCAGGTGACGATGATGACGATGACTGCGAGGAGAAGATGCCCTCCTGTTTTGACTACGTCATGCACTTCCTCACTGTCTTCTGGAAGCTTCTGTTTGCCTTCGTTCCTCCCACTGACTACTGGAACGGCTGGGCCTGCTTCGTCGTCTCTATCTCCGTCATCGGCTTGCTGACGGCGGTCATCGGTGACCTGGCGTCTCACTTCGGCTGCACCGTCGGCCTCAAAGACTCCGTCACTGCTGTGGTGTTTGTTGCTTTGGGTACATCCGTCCCAGGTATGATACAAGACCATGATACAAGACCGAATACTGTCCTTACTTTATTACATTAAAATACATCCATTGGCCGTTCCAATTGGGGTTAAAAACTGGTAAATGTAGAATCGGCTGAAGGCTGTGGTTGTTCTGATGCTTTATTTCTTTATTTTCTGTTTGGCAGTTTGAGCAGCTAGCATGGTAAACTCTGAGGACACAGCGATCATATTGAGACTTGTTTTAGACGTTCTGGATGAGTTCTCATGTAGTACTTGATCTGACAGAGATCAAAGAAGACCCAGAACTCATTCTAACCATCAAAACTAAGTCTGACATTTTAACCATACCCAACTACACAGGTGTGTACAGGTGTCGTTAGTTCTACTTGTAACAGCATCCAATGATGTTGTAGATAATTCAGCAGCTACCAAGTGGCAGTGAAAACAGGACTGTCAATCCAGTTGGACCTGGTCTTACTTCTATGAAGTAATTTGACCTTGGGAAGGGAACGGGTCAAAATATCAGGATATGGAACAGATCAATTGACTTTTAGTGCCTTGTATTTGTCACAACTCCAAAAACATGAGGTTATGTGTTTTTAGTTGGAGCTAATATATCTGATAAACAGTCTTACCTCAATCATGACTTCCTCTTTCCACTTTCTCTCTTAGACACCTTTGCCAGTAAGGTGGCTGCCATCCAGGACCAATACGCCGACGCCTCCATCGGCAACGTGACAGGAAGTAACGCTGTCAACGTCTTCCTTGGTATCGGTGTGGCCTGGTCCATCGCTGCCATCTACCACTCTTCGAAGGGTCAGGAGTTCAGGGTCGACCCAGGCACACTGGCCTTCTCCGTCACGCTCTTCACCATCTTTGCCTTCATCTGCATCGGCGTCCTGATCTACCGCCGCCGGCCGGAGATCGGCGGGGAGCTCGGCGGACCCAGAGTCCCCAAAATCCTCACCACCTGCCTGTTCTTCAGCCTGTGGTTAATGTACATCGTCTTCTCCTCACTGGAGGCATACTGCCACGTGGAGGGCTTCTAGAAGTTCTGGTTCTTACGTGTCCAAAAAGGTTCTAACAGGGTCTTGATGAATAATTCTGATGGATTTCTAAAGGTTCCAATAGGTTTCTGTATATTCTGACAGGTTCCTGATTAAATCAGTTATTTATCAAAAGGTTTGGTAGATGTCTAAAAGTTCTAACAGATTCCAGACAGTTAACTCGATAAAGTTCTTATGGATTTTTTAAATGTTGCGAGAGGTTTGTAAACATGGACTCTATTTCACTTGGGTTTCCAAAGATCCCAAAGGTTCTACAGAAAGATTCTACAACGTCTTGGACTGTCTTAATTCATCCTCAGAGGTTCCAACAGGGTCCTGCAGAATGTGATGGGTTCCTGTGAGGTTCCTCAGTCTGAAAACTATTAAGGGTTCTGAGAAGGTTCCTATGGTTTATTTTATCTTCAGGTTTAGATACAGTTCTAAAGGTTGTAAGAAGTTCCTGACAGTTTCCAGATGTTCCTGTAGGTTCCTACATAAAGTGCATGGTTCTTGTGATTTTCTGAGGGTATGAATACACTTCTGATCGCTCTTCAAGGTTCTGGGAGGGAGTTTCTTGGATACTCTAACCTGTAATTTGTTATCTGTATTAAGGTTTGGATTGACATCTAAAGCTTGTAACAGGTTCCTGAAGGCTCTGATGGATCTGTACAGTTCTGACAGGTTTCTGAAACATGTGAAGGCTTGGATGAACTCCTCAAACTGTTTTAATGATCTGACAAATCTTTGAATATAATATTCTTTTAGGTTCTTTAAGGTGTATTGGGTTTAATCATCTTTGATGAGTTTCTACAGCTCCAACAGGTTCCTGGTGGAACGCTTAATTCTGCTGATACTTCTTCATGACTTACTCTGGTGTCCAGTGTGGACGTGTCTCTGAGTGCCTGTGACCTCTAAGACTGGACTGTCTTCATCCTCACAAACCTCCCATCATTCAAAGACATTTACTTGCATCATGAATCGTTCACCTTTCAGTCATGAAGAAGATTTACCATTTTAATTTTGTTTGCAAAGACTTTGAAGCATGCCCTGACGAAGGAGGACTTTCAGGACTGTTGGTGTTCGAGGCGACTGGAGCAGTAGTGTTTCACCTGAATGAATATCTGCACTGAGTTTGAAATATAGATTTGGCGCGTAAGATGATTATGAGATTTAGTTAAAGCCACTGAAGGTCTTTGTTGTTTCATGAACTCCATGAAGACCATGAACTCTTTCAAACAGAGACTCTACACCGGTCTCAGACCTGACCTGCTGATTCAGTGGATACATAACTGTACGTTTGTTTGTGAGTGTGTGAGCGCATATGTAACCTCAAACAACACTGGGAAGAAGAGACGCCTGTCATGATGTTCTGTGATCTGATTGGTTGATTGGAAACAGCAGCAGATAGCTAAATCAAAGCTTATTGGATGATGTGAACGTGACCGTGTTTCCTTCAAATATTAAAGAACAGTGATGTGTGTCTCTTTCTCCTCTCGGATTGGTCCATCATTACAACAGTATTTCCTACAGACAGATAACATTCACAGATAGAGAGCAAACAGACATCAGTTCGACTTCTGTTTATTGTTTCAAACAAATCACATGTTTTTCACTTATTTTACAAAACTGCTCCATGCTTTTTAAAGGGTTAAATCCGTGCAGCAGAAACACGTCTGACTGAGTCTGAGGAAAAGTCTGCAGTCGGGGGAGAGTTTGGATTCCTCCACAGTCGTCCATGACAGTGCTTCAAACTTTCTGCCCTTTATGTCATTCTTATCGTTCGATAACTCAGTTTAAAGCAGAAATGGCAGTTAAGACTGGGTTTACCATCCAAAACAATTTAACAGATTTTAGACAAATTAAATGACTGCTTCATCCTGCAGCAGTGAAACAGGCTGTAACGGCTGCAACATAATCCTTGATGGGTCAAAGGTCGTCCACTAAAAGTTCTTGTTGTTTCCACTGACAGGCTCAGATTGTTCTTCTAAGTGTGTGACAACATGACAGAAAGGATCCCTACAGAGATAGACCTTTTTGTTACAGAGGAAGATGATTGTTTTAACCACACACAGACGTTACATCGCTCTCTGCACACACACCAGACTCCATTCAGAAAAACACTGATTTTACCATGAAGAACAGGAGAGCTGGGCGTCTACTGCTGCCTCGATCTGTTAGTTTGATTGTTATTGTGTGTTCAACAAATCTCCTGTCGGATCATTTCAAACACAGAACTCTAGATGGTGGCAGCGGTGCACCAGCAGCTCCTGTGCTCTGTGAGGTAACATCAGTCTGCTTTTCTGTCCTGGTTTGTGGTTGTTTGATATTTTTAAAGCAAGAAATATTAACAGTCACTTCACACACAGGCAGAGAGCAGTTTGTAGGATCCAGTTTAAGGACTTGTTGCTATGGCAACAACTCTACAAACATTTAAAACCAGTTTTAAAATCCAGACTTCAAAACATTAACAGGTGAAACAATACTGTTATTATAATTATCATAATTATTATTAGACAAACACAAACACTTCAGACTGTTGACATTATTTACAGGAAGTAATAAATATCCACAGAATTCATATAAATGATTAAAAACTAACGTACATGGTAGAAATATTTCTAATCCGACAGGATGTGAGTGAAAAAGGCAAAGGGGGGGGGTTCAGGGTTTGTTGTAGCCGAAGATCCCGACAGGAAAGTGTTTGACGTGAGTCGGCCACTGAGCCGCCAGCTGGAAAAACTTCACGTCGTTCCACTCGACTCCGTCTATAGAGACTGACAGAGGGCGAGGAGACGCTGTTAAACCTGCTGTACGAACTGTGCTGTCTGTATCAGTGACTACATACCTGCACATCACATGCCATCAGCCTCGTTACACCTTTTGTTTACTGCTAATTCGCTAGTGTTAGCATGCTAACACGATTGTGAACATGGTAAAAATACCCCCTTAACATTAGCATGTTGTTAGCATGTATTAGCATTCTGCTTAAAGTGTTTACGTTTTGGATCCCCTACAAACATGTCGTTATGTTTGTGCCCACTTTGGTGAGTGTGATAGCTTCTCTGTAACTCTTCTTCTCATGTCCGGTCTGAAAACCAAGTGTTGAGGTTTTACTGAGGCCAAACCATGAACACTTCCAAAATCTAACTGTGACAGAAAGGCTTTTCTGCAGAAAGGTC
>NW_027211681.1:29055000-29057500 GCF_022749685.1 Semicossyphus pulcher
GAATCTTTATACAGCTCACCTGTTTACATTATCGTAAGGCTTAAAGTGATGCAGCATGAGGGGCGTGGCCTCTTTGAGTGACAGCTGGGAGCTGCTAGCCGTCTGCTAGGTGTCCCCTCAGCTAACTCAGTCACTGAACGTAACCTCTGGGCCGTGTTTGTGCTGTTGGAGCCTTTTGGAGATTTTTATTTGTATTAAAACAAACAGGATCATTCACAGGAAGTGATGTCATAACTTTGGCTCTCTGCTTTGAATGACACCAACAGTTGTATTGTGACACATTTAAGTTTGCCTGAGGAGAGCGTGGATGCTTAAAGGATAAATTCAGTTCATTTTGACTTCCTGCCATCCTACCAAAATAAAATAGAGGTGATGGCTGCGATGTGTTTGAATATGATTGACGTCGATGATAAACATATTGAAGCAGTCAACAGCAGGCCGACTTAAAGACTAGATTAGTCACAGAAATATAAGTCGCAGTTTACCAATAAATAAACAGAATTGATTTCTTACCCCGATAAAAGGAACAAACTTCTGACAGGAGTCGTCGTCAGGGCTGAAAAAGAAACCAGAGATCAATTAAACACAATCAGGATTTGTTTGCTCTTAAATATTAAACACACGTCTGTTATTCACACAGGTTAGAGCAGCATCAGGACCACGTCTGTTATTCACACAGGTTAGAGCAGCATCAGGAGACACGTCTGTTATTCACACAGGTTAGAGCAGCATCAGGAGACACGTCTGTTATTCACACAGGTTAGAGCAGCATCAGGAGACACGTCTGTTATTCACACAGGTTAGAGCAGCATCAGGAGACACGTCTGTTATTCACACAGGTTAGAGCAGCATCAGGACCACGTCTGTTATTCACACAGGTTAGAGCAGCATCAGGACCACGTCTGTTATTCACACAGGTTAGAGCAGCATCAGGAGACACGTCTGTTATTCACACAGGTTAGAGCAGCATCAGGAGACACGTCTGTTATTCACACAGGTTAGAGCAGCATCAGGACCACGTCTGTTATTCACACAGGTTAGAGCAGCATCAGGACCACGTCTGTTATTCACACAGGTTAGAGCAGCATCAGGACCACGTCTGTTATTCACACAGGTTAGAGCAGCATCAGGACCACGTCTGTTATTCACACAGGTTAGAGCAGCATCAGGAGACACGTCTGTTATTCACACAGGTTAGAGCAGCATCAGGACCACGTCTGTTATTCACACAGGTTAGAGCAGCATCAGGACCACGTCTGTTATTCACACAGGTTAGAGCAGCATCAGGACCACGTCTGTTATTCACACAGGTTAGAGCAGCATCAGGACCACGTCTGTTATTCACACAGGTTAGAGCAGCATCAGGACCACGTCTGTTATTCACACAGGTTAGAGCAGCATCAGGACCACGTCTGTTATTCACACAGGTTAGAGCAGCATCAGGACCACGTCTGTTATTCACACAGGTTAGAGCAGCATCAGGACCACGTCTGTTATTCACACAGGTTAGAGCAGCATCAGGACCACGTCTGTTATTCACACAGGTTAGAGCAGCATCAGGACCACGTCTGTTATTCACACAGGTTAGAGCAGCATCAGGACCACGTCTGTTATTCACACAGGTTAGAGCAGCATCAGGAGACACGTCTGTTATTCACACAGGTTAGAGCAGCATCAGGACCACGTCTGTTATTCACACAGGTTAGAGCAGCATCAGGACCACGTCCGCACGTCTGTTAGAGAAACTTCAGGACAGAATCAGGTTAGTACATGCAGGATGAGGTTAAAGGTCAGGGTTGGAGGAGGCAGCAGAGTCGGGGGGGATACCTGAGGTACTTCACCTCCTTGACTGCAAAAAGAAAAGACCTGCAGGGACACAAAGGAAACACTCCCTTTATCTGCCGATTGTGACTCTGAATGTTCATCTCATTTCTTTTGCTCATGAGGAACACGTTCACATTTACCTCATTTGAACTGTTAACACTGATGAAGCACAGCCAAAGTCGTGCCAAATTATCTCCTCTGCTCTGATCGGCATTGATGGGAACACAAAACCCGTGTCGACGTGCTAATCTCCGCCCCCTTTCCGGCGCGATGCTATGCTCCGTCGGTAACTTCTGCGACTCCACGTCATCTCAGCTACAAACTCCGCCCGTCTCCGTCCGAGCAGCGCTCGAACATCCTTCCAGATTTGTCGGCGAGTTTGATAAACAGACTGAATGAGTGATAGATACAATAAAGACCGAACCACCGTGACATCTTCACTGGTTACTAACCCTGTCTCCTGTTTGTGACGTCAGACGGTGACGCAGCAGAAAAGAGACCGACAGGAGGATACTTCACTGGCAATGGGAAAAGAGACAATCAGCACCTATAGGCGGGTCTTCCCGGGTCTGAAAAACCTGCATCAACGCGATAATTTCAGTGTGAAAGAGGTATGAGGCTGGTGCCCCATGAAGTGTGTGCACTGTAACAAAACACAGCCCTGCAGTTTGATGGT
>NW_027211681.1:29065000-29075000 GCF_022749685.1 Semicossyphus pulcher
TTCTCTGGACATCGTCTTCATCATCATACATGTCCTAAGAATCACAAACAGCAGACATGTCAAATGTGCGCAGCTTTATATGACACAGGAAGCTAAAGATGCTAACACCTGGCAAGCTAAAAACAAGCACGTGTTTGCTAGTTTAGCCACGTTAGCAAAGCCGCTGTTAGTCCATCACTTAACAGTGAGATGTGTGCATTTCATTTGGTTCAGACATTAAATATGTTGTCGTTAGCATTCCTGTGCTAAAAAACATAATAATACCAAATAACAACTGAATTTCGCTGCTAGCATGCTAACATACTGAGACGCGAACATTAATGATTTTAAATACACCACTCAAAATGTCATTATGCTAACATGTGAGCATTAAGCTGCCTGCTAACATTAGTAAGCTAATATCATAACATTATCATTAGCATATAGCTAAAGTTACATTTCCCAACATTAACATACTAACATAATATCAGTTAGCATCTTGATAACATGCTAAATATTAGCACAGTATTGTCCTGACTGTAAAATGTTTAGTGTTAAAACTTTGTATGCTGGGGCGCTGTTTAGCTCAGTCGGTAGAGCAGGCGCCCCATGTACAGAGGCTACAGTCCTCGTCGCACTGATCGCAGGCTCGACTCCCGGTCTGCCGATCATTTGTGCATGTCATCCCCCACTCTCTACTCCCAACATTTCCTGTCTATCTTCAGCTGTCCTATAAAAATAAAGCCAAAAGGCCAAAAAAAATAATCTTTAAAACTTTGTATGCTAACATATATATTTATTTATTTTGCTAATCTTCACACTAGTCTACCACTATTATTGGCATTGTAACCATCAGTATCTGTCTGTTGTTGTTCATGTAACAAGGACATATGTTGTTGTTGTTGCTCTCTCTGCCTGTCTCTATCCTGCATCTCCTTCTATCCCATGTTCGGCCCATCCAGTCGAGGCAGATGGCTGTTCAACATGAGTCTGGTTCTGCTCGAGGTTTCTGCCTGTTAAAGGAAGTTTTTCTGCCAATGTGCCGAATGTTGCTAAGTGCTACTCATGGTGATTCATGTTGGGCCTCTCGTTAAATAACTTAACAAAGAGTCGGTCTAGACCTGCTCTTTCTGTAAAGTGTCTCGAGATAACTCTGGTTATGATTTGGCGCTATACAAATAAAATTTGATTGATTGATTGAAATACTGACATTGTCACTGACATGCTAATGTCATCAGCATCAGCAGAGCAGGGCATTTTTTAAATTTATTTTTTATAATTAGCATCAACAAGATCAGTACAGTCATCATCATCGTCATCATCATGAAAATCCTAGTCAGCATAAACTACATCCTCGATGTCATCATCATCAACAGCATCAAAATCATTAAGGTCAGAGTTCATAAAGAGCTGGGTCTTTAGCTTCTTCTTAAAGGTCAAAGGGACTCTGCGGACCGAATGGAGTTTGATAGCTCGTTCCACCACCGGGGGGCGACAGAGGAGAAGAGTCTAGTTACAGACTGAGGGCCCTGTTGTGATGGGAGCACCAGGCGCCTTTCATTGGCAGAGAAGCGTAGTTCTGGATCATCTGCAGAGGTTTGAATGTGCATGCAGGAAGGCCTGCCGGGCGGGAGCTGCAGTAATCAATGTGTGATATCACGAGAGCCTGTACCAGCAGGTGTGTTGCATGCTCTGACAGGTAGGGTCTAATCTTCCTGATGTTGTACAGGGCAAATCGACATGACCGAGCAATCGAGGCCACATGAACCTTAAAGGTTAGCTGGTCGTCATGACGCCCAGGTTCCAGGCAGACTCAGTGGGTATGAGTTCAGTTTGTCCGAGCTGGATGTTGATCTGTGGTTGCATAGAGGGACTGGCTGGGATGGCGAGGAGCTCAGTCTTGGATAGGTTGAGCTGAAGGTGGCGTTCTTTCATCCATTAAGAGACATGACGAGATACGTGCCGAGACTGTAGTGTCATGGGAGCGGATGATTGCACCAAGTGAGGTGGTATATATTGAAAAGAGAAGGGGACCGAGCACTGACCCTTGAGGCACCTCTGTGGATAAGCTGTGGGGTTTGGACACTTTTCCTTTCCAAGATACTCTAACAGATCTCCCTGAGAGGTCGGACATGAACCAGAGGAGGGCAGATCCTGAGATACCAAGCTCAGAGAGAGCAGAGAGGAGGGTTTGGTGGTTCACTGTGTCAAAGACAGCTGACAGATGCAGCAATAGAGCTGAGGACTGTCCAGCAGCTTTAGCCAGACGCAGTGATTCTGTTACCGACAGTAGTGCCGTTTCTGTAGAGTGGCCCGCTTAAAGCCAGACTGATTTGGGTCCAACAGATTGTTCTTGGACAGGAAGTCAGTGATTAAAAACTGTGCACTCAAGTAAATTTGACAGGAAGGGTAGAAGTGAGACTGGACTGTAGTTTCAACCTGGTTTGGCTTGAGCAGTGTAGAGTTGATAATGTACGACTGCAGGGTTAAGTGTGGGGGAAATGATCTGTAGGAGGTTTGATGGTATTGGGTCCAGTGGACAGATAGTTTGTCGAGAGTCTTGCAGAAGCTCGGCGACTTTGTCCACTGTCAGGGGGGAGAATGAGGTGAGTGAGCCGCTCTTAGCTGGTGGCTGCAGGCCAGGAGATGCTCAGAGAACTGATTTCTGATGGAAGAAACCTTACTTGTAAAGAATGTGACGAGCCTGTCTGGAGTGAGCAGAGTAGAGGCTGGTGGAGGCGGTGCATTTTTAGTGCATCGATGGCACCACAGATCTTGTTGCGGAAAAAGATGCAAGTTGTTGATAGTAGTAACTGAGGTCAGTGGACTCTCTGGATTTACGCCACTTTCTCTCTGCTGCCCTGAGCCCTGCCCTTTGCTCTCTGATGACCTCAGTGAGCCATGGACTCGAGGGGGCGTTACGAGCTGGTTTGGACACTAGAGGGCAGAGTTTGTTTAGAGAGGAGGCTCGTGAGGAGCAGAGTGTGTCTGTAGCCTCATCTACACAGAGTATGGTGAGTTCCTTATGAGGAGGCATGGCAGCCAAGACCTCATTAGAAAACTGGGTTGGTGTAAGGGATCGGATGTTTCGGCGGTATGAGACCATTTGTGGAGGAGTTTGGAGGAGTTCCGGTGTAGAGACAGTGAATTGGATGAAGAAGTGATCTGACAGATGTAGGGGGGTGACGGTCAGATTTGCTGTGGGGCAGTTCTGAGTAAAAATGAGATCCAGAGTATTACCTGCCTCGTGTGGGAGGGGGAGGGACCTGTTTGAGGTCGAAAGAGGACAGAAGAGACAGGAAGTCTGTTGCCTGGGCTTTGTCCATGTAAATGTCCCCCATGACAATAAGTGGCGTGTCATCGTCAGGTATGTCTGAGAGTAACATGTCCAGTTCCTCAACAAAGTTGTCCAGATGGTATCCTGGTGGGCGGTATATGACGATAACATTAACTTCGATGGGAGCAGTAATCATGATTGCATGGTATTCAGATGATGAGTAGTTGCTTCGTGGGGTGAGCTTACTGAATTTCCAGTTTTTGGAAATGAGGACACCTGTCCCCCCTCCAACAGAGCGGAGGGGGTGAGAACACTGTGTCTACAGAGAGTGCAGTTGGTGTGGCAGTTTTCTGGACGGATCCAGGTTTCATTCAGGGCAGGTACCTGAACATCTGACAGCTTTGTTAGTGTTTGATTTACAGCAGACTGGCAGTTCCAAAGGCCAAAGTTAATGGAGGAGTGGGTAGAAGAGACTGTTCTGAGTGAGGAGAGGTTGTTGGGGTTGCGTTGTCTGTGAAAGTTTTTTCTACACCCATGAATGACAGGATTTGCTTGTAGCACGTGCTGCTTTAGGCAGGCAACACAGAGAATGGAGGAAAGGCTTTACCAGCCGGTGACTTTGCTCAGTGGACTCGTGCAGGTAGACACGCTGGTCTTTGACTGACATTTAAAGTATAATAAGATTTATAATGGCTGCGCTGTTGACTTGAATGGATCATCACTGACAGACAGGTGTGTCGTGTCAGCTGAGCAGGTATGCTGAGCTGTCAATCACCTGAGTTTGGACTGCGTCATCACTACCTTCCTGTTCGGAGGAGAAGCTGTCGTCATCGTCCTCCGAGTAGTTCTCCATGTCAGGAGAGCGATCTGTCACAAAAACACAAACACATCAACACACTGTGGACTCACACAAGCTGCAGATACACAAACAGTGGAATGAGCTGTGTTACGGCTGTATGTGTTCCCTGCACTGTTTGTCCCTTTTGCCTTTCTGTTGTCTTCCCAGCTCTTCCCTGCTGATTGCACAATGAGGTTCACCTGGTCTTGGATGCTTAAAAACCCCAGACTTGGCATCTGTAGGGGAGAGGCTTCTGGAGTGGGGACTGCTGTGCTGCCGTGCAAAGGCAAAAGGCCGTAACTTCAATTTTGGTCAAAAATGAGTTATTGTCATTTTTGGAACATTAAACGTCAGCTTCATCATGTGGACAAATATCTTGAGTCAATATTGTTGTTTTTTGGAGAAAATAGCGTGTTGTTTTTACCGTAACTTCCAAAGCCCCCAGAAAAACCAAAGCAGAAAACGGTAACATCAGTTACGGTTCTTTGGCTTTGTTTGTCACTGCATTCCAGAGCATTCCAACTGAGTTACGGTACTCTGCCTTTGTGTTGCTGCGCATCAAAGTTAAGTTACTGTTTGCCGCGCAGGAGATGCGTTGTTTTATCTATGGATTAATATCTGTCATCGAAGCATTTCTCACACTCACACAAGGGCCACACGCTCACACACACACACACATACACACGCACACACACACATGCACACACACAGACACGGTCCACCGGCACTGACAGCCAAGGAAACTGCGAGTGCACTCGCATAGACATAGGGCTCAGCGCTAACATCATACAACTTAACAGAAAGCCTACCTTTTCTTGTAATCTGATGAAAATCCATCCTCTGAGAAGTTAAATCCACAATATAAGTTTCAAACGTCACTCGCCGGCGTTCAACAACTTAGATCGACAACATGAGTCTTCTTCCTATTCTGGCATTTATCCAACCTAATCCAAAACATGCGTCTTGTGTGCAGAAGTATTGGCTGCAAAACGCTATCCTCCCACATACAAAACTATTTTGTTGGATCAATGTCATTTCTGTTTGTCAAATAAGGAAATCACGTTGCTCCAAATACGATCATAAATTGTCAACACGTATTTAATTGGCTAATTCAATCTGTCCGTCAACTTGTAAGACTATGCAGCTCGGAGCGGTGTTTTTTTGTTGTTTGTTTTTAAACCTTTATTTATACAGGTAATTTTAATGAGACACGGAGTCTCACTTTCCTGGTATAGAATAATCATATAACTTGTACAATGATTAAATAGTTGTTAAGATTGATACTGATTAATCAAATTTTGGTCAAAAGTTTGTTTAAAAAACGTGTATTTATTATTATTATTATTATTATAAGAATTAAAAGTTGCACATTAATTGAAAGTCACAAAACAATAATATTAAGAACAGGGCATGCAGGTGTATAACATTCTATGTTAATCTAAATATTTACACATACAGATGGATGGCAATCACACAGTTACCCTTTACTTTAAGTACACATTAATTCTTTGTCCTTTACATTATATTATATTTGTTTATATTATGTTAAGCTTAACAGGGCCTTTATAACTAGATTTCAACATATCATAATTTTTTTTAATTGATCAGCAACCAAGAGAGATCAAATGGAAGTTAAGGCCTTTTGCCTTGGCATGACCCCTTTATATTTGCAGACAATGCAAAGGCAGAGAACCTTAACTTCCAAAAACGGGTCAAAGGTCAAGTTTGAGCTCAATATTTTTTTGTAGATAAATAACCTCATGTTTTAAAAAAAGAATTGCCACAGTTCCAATAGCCTGTCTACAATTAATCTGGCTGGACAACAAAATAACTTTAAAGTCATTTTTCTCAGTTCTACACTCTGGTGAGTTAAGGTCTTCTGCCTTTGTAGGGCAGTGTGGTTCTGCCTCTCAGACTGGGATTTTGTGTTGTTGTGTTCTAGTTGCTTTTGTTAGCCTTCAGTTAATGATTCCGTTGTTATTATTGTCTATAATAAATCCCTTGGTTATGACTTTTTTAAGGTGTTTTCCTGTGAGTTTGTTGGGTCAAATGTGGATAGTTGTTAGCCCCATAGGGCCGCCTTATGGTGGGGCGTAACAAATGGGGGCTCATCCGGGATAGAACGTCCATGAGGTGAGGTAAATGTGTGATTTGTGGCCTTACTTTTAGTTGGTAGCCATCTCTTTTGTTACATGTTAAGTTGTTGCTGCTTCCTTGGTTTTTGTTTGAGCACCCTGATAAGTTAGCCACCGGGCAGGTAAGAACCTGCCACTTTGTTATTTTGCCTTTCTTATTTTTTGTGGTAATCCTGAGTGGGGGCACGCTTCAGAGCGTTGTAGTTGGCTGTATCTAAGGTCTCCTGTGATGCACTGAGTTAAGCGTTTAAAGTCGCCTCGAGCTCGGCAAGCCACTGAAGACTAGTTAGGTCTAAGTTAGACATCTGGTTAGGCAGATAGGGGTTGGGGTGACTCACTACAGCTTGTTACCCAAGTTTATACCATTTTGCAAAGCAGCATTGTCGATTTGTATTTGAGAAGATTACCTTTTCGTTGGTCACTCTGTGTGGCTGCAATTAATACTTTAGTGTGCAGTAACTTGTGGATTGTGACCTTTGTTCGGTGGTACCTGCACTCCACATTCAGTGGGTCACTTGTGAGTTGCTGCTTAGGTGTAAGTTTGCAACTATGTGTGTAGTGTTGACTACAATGTGACCATTTTGTGTTGTGGTTGTTGCAGTCCACATTTTGGTGCGGTCACTTGTGTGTGTTACTGCTTTCGTGTGTTAAATTGTGGCAAGTTAGTTGTGCTGTGACACTTTTGGGACTGGGATGTCGTCACTCCACAGATCAGTGGATCTCATAGTGGTGGGTGTGGCCTCCCTGTCCATTAAGACAGTTTGTTACTGGTTGCCTGCATCGATCACAGTCACTTGTGTGTGGTTGAAGACTACATGGTGTCCGTTTTGTGTTGTGGTAGTGGCAGTTCACTTTTGTTGGGTCTTTGTTTGTTGCTGTTAGTGAATGGCAACAACTTTGTAGTTGGTCTACTTGTGTTGATCCTTTTGTTGTGTGAATGTTGCTCTCCACTTTTGTGTTGGTTGCCTGTGTTACTGTTTTAGATGCAAGTATATGCAGTAATTTTCTTAAGTTGGTGTTTCTCCTTTAGAACCTCATGGTGGTAGCCATTTTGTTCCGAGTGGGAGTGGCACCCACTGATTTGGCTACTTTTGTGGTTGCTGCTTATTTTAAAAAAAATGTTGCAGCTTGTTGTTGGCCCTTTAGCATTGTGTCAATGATTCTGTGTTCCACATTTGACCCCAGTACACCTTTTTGTCAGCAGCAGTCCCATTCTGATTAAACAATTGCATATTGTTATTTGTTTAATATTCAAGCTGTGACTGTTTCTTCTGTCTCTGTGGTTGTTGTGTGTCTCTGTGGTTGTGTCTCTGTGGTTGTGTCTCTGTGGTTGTGTTGTGTGTCTCTGTGGTTGTGTCTCTGTGGTTGTGTTGTGTGTCTCTGTGGTTGTGTCTCTGTGGTTGTGTTGTGTGTCTCTGTGGTTGTGTCTCTGTGGTTGTGTTGTGTGTCTCTGTGGTTGTGTCTCTGTGGTTGTGTTGTGTGTCTCTGTGGTTGTTGTGTGTCTCTGTGGTTGTGTCTCTGTGGTTGTGTTGTGTGTCTCTGTGGTTGTGTCTCTGTGGTTGTTGTGTGTCTCTGTGGTTGTGTCTCTGTGGTTGTGTTGTGTGTCTCTGTGGTTGTTGTGTGTCTCTGTGGTTGTGTCTCTGTGGTTGTGTTGTGTGTCTCTGTGGTTGTGTCTCTGTGGTTGTGTTGTGTGTCTCTGTGGTTGTGTTGTGTGTCTCTGTGGTTGTGTCTCTGTGGTTGTGTTGTGTGTCTCTGTGGTTGTCTCTCTGTGGTTGTGTTGTGTGTCTCTGTGGTTGTTGTGTGTCTCTGTGGTTGTGTTGTGTGTCTCTGTGGTTGTGTTGTGTGTCTCTGTGGTTGTTGTGTGTCTCTGTGGTTGTGTTGTGTGTCTCTGTGGTTGTGTCTCTGTGGTTGTGTTGTGTGTCTCTGTGGTTGTTGTGTGTCTCTGTGGTTGTGTTGTGTCTCTCTGTGGTTGTGTTGTGTGTCTCTGTGGTTGTTGTGTGTCTCTGTGGTTGTGTCTCTGTGGTTGTTGTGTGTCTCTGTGGTTGTGTTGTGTGTCTCTGTGGTTGTTGTGTGTCTCTGTGGTTGTTGTGTGTCTCTGTGGTTGTGTCTCTGTGGTTGTGTTGTGTGTCTCTGTGGTTGTGTCTCTGTGGTTGTGTTGTATGTCTCTGTGGTTGTGTCTCTGTGGTTGTGTTGTGTGTCTCTGTGGTTGTGTCTCTGTGGTTGTGTTGTGTGTCTCTGTGGTTGTGTCTCTGTGGTTGTGTTGTGTGTCTCTGTGGTTGTGTCTCTGTGGTTGTGTTGTGTGTCTCTGTGGTTGTGTCTCTGTGGTTGTGTTGTGTGTCTCTGTGGTTGTGTCTCTGTGGTTGTGTTGTGTGTCTCTGTGGTTGTTGTGTGTCTCTGTGGTTGTTGTGTGTCTCTGTGGTTGTGTCTCTGTGGTTGTTGTGTGTCTCTGTGGTTGTGTTGTGTGTCTCTGTGGTTGTTGTGTGTCTCTGTGGTTGTTGTGTGTCTCTGTGGTTGTGTCTCTGTGGTTGTGTTGTGTGTCTCTGTGGTTGTGTCTCTGTGGTTGTGTTGTATGTCTCTGTGGTTGTGTCTCTGTGGTTGTGTTGTGTGTCTCTGTGGTTGTGTCTCTGTGGTTGTGTTGTGTGTCTCTGTGGTTGTGTCTCTGTGGTTGTGTTGTGTGTCTCTGTGGTTGTGTCTCTGTGGTTGTGTTGTGTGTCTCTGTGGTTGTGTCTCTGTGGTTGTGTTGTATGTCTCTGTGGTTGTGTCTCTGTGGTTGTGTTGTGTGTCTCTGTGGTTGTGTCTCTGTGGTTGTGTTGTATGTCTCTGTGGTTGTGTCTCTGTGGTTGTGTTGTGTGTCTCTGTGGTTGTGTCTCTGTGGTTGTGTTGTGTGTCTCTGTGGTTGTGTCTCTGTGGTTGTGTTGTGTGTCTCTGTGGTTGTGTCTCTGTGGTTGTGTTGTGTGTCTCTGTGGTTGTGTCTCTGTGGTTGTGTTGTGTGTCTCTGTGGTTGTGTCTCTGTGGTTGTGTTGTATGTCTCTGTGGTTGTGTCTCTGTGGTTGTGTTGTATGTCTCTGTGGTTGTGTCTCTGTGGTTGTGTTGTGTGTCTCTGTGGTTGTGTCTCTGTGGTTGTGTTGTGTGTCTCTGTGGTTGTGTCTCTGTGGTTGTGTTGTGTGTCTCTGTGGTTGTGTCTCTGTGGTTGTGTTGTGTGTCTCTGTGGTTGTGTCTCTGTGGTTGTGTTGTATGTCTCTGTGGTTGTGTCTCTGTGGTTGTGTTGTGTGTCTCTGTGGTTGTGTTGTGTGTCTCTGTGGTTGTGTCTCTGTGGTTGTGTTGTATGTCTTAAGTCGAGGAGCTCATGTGTGCTTTGTATTTCCGACCAATCAGAAGCTGGGATGTAACAGAAGGTCAGCTTCCCTGTTCTCCTACCTGAGGCCTTGGTCTTGTTGCCATGGTGACCGCTTGTGTCCTCCTGTTCGATTGGCTGGCTGGAGAGAGAGAGGACGCTCAGCTCGGCAGCCCGCATCGAGGCATCCTTCAGGTTACTATGGAGACCGAGGATGTGGGCTCTGTCTGTTGGATGCTGTAGCACCTGAGACAGGAAGCGCACACACACGCACGCACGCACGCACGCACGCACACACACACACACACACACACACAGCTTCAAGACTGAATCAAACAGTAACAAAGACGTGACAGAGACACCTTCAGTCCTACAAAACATAAAACATCTGTGTGTGTGTGTGTGCGCGTACGTGCGCGTACGTGCGTGTGTGTGTG
>NW_027211681.1:29090000-29125000 GCF_022749685.1 Semicossyphus pulcher
AAAACATTTATTTTTCATCCTCATCACCACAGACAGCTCAGCTACAAGAAGAGACTGAAGGGACTTTACTCTGCACAAACGTGTGTGTGTGTGTGTGTGTGTGTGTGTGTGTGTGTGTGTGTCTGTGTGTCACAGAGCTGTGGTGTCTCCGTACTCTCTGTTCCAGCGGTCGTACAGCTCCAGAGTCTTCAGGGCGACGCTGCTCTTGATCCTCCTCAGAGAGTCGGTGAAGTCAGAGAGACGGACGAGTCTGACCTGAGGAGCAAACAGAGCCACGCGCAGGCTTTAAAGGGGCGGCCACTTTAAAGGGGCGGCTGCTTTCACTTTTATTTACATTTAAAACCCTTTAGAGCCATGGTTCTCAACCAGTGGGTCGGGACCCAAAAGTGGGTCGCTGACGTGTGCTTGACAAAATAAAAGTTGTGGCCAAAAATGAAATGAAATGATAAACATCCTTAAAACGATCTTTGAATATGAAAGTAATTAGAACGTGTAGCTCATGTTAGCCGATGTTGTGGAACGTTCCTGCTGCTGCGCTGTTCTGTCTGAACAAACCTTCACAACGATCACTCTAACACTTGTTGTGTTCACACTGAGGGAGACATCACAGGTGAAACATGAGGAACCTGAACGTCTGACTGATGAGCTCACCTCGCTGGCCTCCATGTTCCGCACTTGTTCTGGACGCAGCTCTGCACACACACACACACACACACACACACACACACACACACACACACACTTTGTCATTTCCGTGGAAACAGTGAAACACTTTCAGATACTTCTGTCCCACGTGCTGTTCAGGAGCTACGAGCTAACAGCTGGTTCATCACTGTGTTTGTGATTGGCTGCTGTCCCTCACTTCCTGTTTGTAAAGGAAACAGGTAAATCTGTTAAATGTTCCAGCTCGGCTGCGACACACGAGAAGAGCGTTTAAAGAGAAGAAGAAGAAGAAGATCTGCTGCCTCATGAAGACGTTAAATCTAAAACTTACATTTTAAACAGTTTCTTCTTTCATGTCGATCTGTGGACAAACTTTGACGTTTGTATCTCACCTCTGATTGGGCCCAGCGAGGCGTCTTTAGCCAATGAGGTGAGGTCGCTGCCGGAGTATCCCTCCGTCATCCTAAACCAATGAGAAACAGAGAAACACCATGTGATGCTGCCCCCTGCTGGACGCACAGAGCAGCGTGATGCCTTCACTGGGGGGCGAGTTTGTTGACTGAAGGAAACCTCTGTTTCTTACATAAACACAGACATGTCTCTCTTTGCTCACACACGGTATCAGAGACGTTCAGTCCACAGACTCTCTCTAATGAAACGTGTCAGTATGATGAGTGAGTCCAGACCTGGCGAGCTGCTTCAGCTCTCTGTGCGTCAGAGGGTTTCCATGTTTCTCCAGAAGGTTCTTCAGCAGCGTGAGGCGAGTCTGAAAACAGGAGCACATGAGTCACACGCACACCTGGAGAGTTTATATGTTTATGTGTTTATGTGTTTATGTGCAGCTGAACTGACCTCCTCAGCCGGCAGAGCCACGTACACACGCTTAGTGAAACGTCTGCAGAGAGACGACAAAGATCAGACTGCTGACAGGAGGAGATGCAGACGTCTGAATGCACTGATTTAACACGGATGCTTCCAAATACAAGAATTCATTTATTCATTTCATTCAAAATCAGTAACATCAATGAAACTATTTAATCAGTTTGTCGTTATAAAATAAATAAATAATAACATCTTCTCAGGCTGCAGTTTGGGGGGTATCTTTAACATTTACAGTTCAGTGCTGACGCAGTCAGAGAGATAACGTGAAACAATCAGACGCTCTTCATCTCACACAAACACCAAACGGCCGCAACGAGCACAAAGACACGCCAAACGACCACAACGAGCACAAAGACACGCCAAACGACCGCAAAGATACGCCAAACGAGCACAAAGACACGCCAAACGACCGCAAAGATACGCCAAACGACCACAAAGACACGCCAAACGACCACAACGAGCACAAAGACACGCCAAACGACCGCAAAGATACGCCAAACGACCACAAAGACATGCCAAACGACCACAACGAGCACAAAGACACGCCAAACGACCGCAAAGATACGCCAAACGACCGCAAAGACACGCCAAACGACCACAATGAGCACAAAGACACGCCAAGCGACCGCAAAGACACGCCAAACGACCGCAAATACACGCCAAGCGACCGCAAATACACGCCAAACGATCACAAAGACACGCCAAACGACCGCAAAGATACGCCAAACGAGCACAAAGACACGCCAAACGACCGCAAAGATACGCCAAACGACCACAAAGACACGCCAAACGACCACAACGAGCACAAAGACACGCCAAACGACCGCAAAGATACGCCAAACGACCACAAAGACATGCCAAACGACCACAATGAGCACAAAGACATGCCAAACGACCACAACGAGCACAAAGACACGCCAAACGACCACAACGAGCACAAAGACACGCCAAACGAGCACAAAGACACGCCAAACGATCACAAAGACACGCCAAGCGACCGCAAAGACACGCCAAACGACCGCAAATACACGCCAAACGAGCACAAAGACACGCCAAACGATCACAAAGACACGCCAAACGACCACAATGAGCACAAAGACACGCCAAACGACCACAATGACCACAAAGACACGCCAAACGACCGCAACGAGCACAAAGACACACCAAACGACCACAAAGACACGCCAAACGACCACAACGAGCACAAAGACACGCCAAGCGACCGCAAAGACACACCAAACGACCACAAAGACACGCCAAACGACCACAACGAGCACAAAGACACGCCAAACGACCGCAAATACACGCCAAACGATCACAAAGACACGCCAAACGATCACAAAGACACGCCAAACGATCACAAAGACACGCCAAACGAGCACAAAGACACGCCAAACGATCACAAAGACACGCCAAACGAGCACAAATACACGCCAAACGATCACAAAGACACGCCAAACGACCACAATGAGCACAAAGACACGCCAAACGACCACAATGACCACAAAGACACGCCAAACGACCGCAACGAGCACAAAGACACACCAAACGACCGCAAAGACACACCAAACGACCACAAAGATACGCCAAACGACCACAACGAGCACAAAGACACGCCAAGCGACCGCAAAGACACACCAAACGACCACAAAGACACGCCAAACGACCACAACGAGCACAAAGACACGCCAAACGACCGCAACGAGCACAAAGACACGCCAAACGACCACAGCGAGCACAAAGACATGCCAAACGACCACAACGAGCACAAAGACACGCCAAACGACCACAACGAGCACAAAGACACGCCAAACGACAACAAAGACACGCCAAACGAGCACAAAGACACGCCAAACGATCACAAAGACACGCCAAGCGACCGCAAAGACACGCCAAACGACCACAACGAGCACAAAGACACGCCAAACGACCACAACGAGCACAAATACACGCCAAACGAGCACAAAGACACGCCAAACGATCACAAAGACACGCCAAACGACCACAATGAGCACAAAGACACGCCAAACGACCACAATGAGCACAAAGACACGCCAAACGACCACAACGTGCACAAAGACACGCCAAACGACCGCAAAGATACGCCAAACGACCACAACGAGCACAAAGACACGCCAAGCGACCGCGAAGACACACCAAACGACCACAAAGACACGCCAAACGACCACAAAGACACGCCAAACGACCACAACGAGCACAAAGACACGCCAAACGATTGCAAAGACACGCCAAACGACCACAATGAGCACAAAGACACGCCAAACGACCGCAAAGACACGCCAAACGACCACAAAGACACACCAAGCGACCGCAAAGACACGCCAAACGACCAAAAAGACACGCCAAGCGACCACAAAGACACGCCAAACGTCCACAAAGACACGCCAAGCGACCACAAAGACACGCCAAACGACCAAAAAGACACGCCAAGCGACCACAAAGACACGCCAAACGACCAAAAAGACACGCCAAGCGACCAC
Organism: Semicossyphus pulcher; assembly: GCF_022749685.1. Classification (NCBI taxonomy): domain Eukaryota; kingdom Metazoa; phylum Chordata; class Actinopteri; order Labriformes; family Labridae; genus Semicossyphus; species Semicossyphus pulcher. The sequence continues at coordinate 29,094,047 of NW_027211681.1, forward strand.
AAAGACACACCAAGCGACCACAAAGACACGCCAAACGACCACAAAGACACACCAAGCGACCGCAAAGACACGCCAAACGACCAAAAAGACACGCGAAAGCGACCACAAAGACACGCCAAACGACCGCAAAGACACGCCAAACGACCACAAAGACACGCCAAACGACCGCAACGAGCAGAAAGACACACCAAACGACCGCAAAGACACACCAAACGAGCACAAAGACACGCCAAACGACCGCAAAGATACGCCAAACGACCACAACGAGCACAAAGACACGCCAAACGACCGCAAAGACACACCAAACGAGTACAAAGACACGCCAAACGACCGCAAAGATACGCCAAACGACCACAACGAGCACAAAGACACGCCAAACGACCGCAACGAGCACAAAGACATGCCAAGTGACCACAAAGACACACCAAACGACCACAAAGACACGCCAAACGACCGCAACGAGCACAAAGACACACCAAACGACCGCAAAGACACACCAAACGACCACAAAGATATGCCAAACGACCACAACGAGCACAAAGACACACCAAGCGACCGCAAAGACACACCAAACGACCACAAAGATACGCCAAACGACCGCAACGAGCACAAAGACACACCAAGCGACCGCAAAGACACACCAAACGACCACAAAGACACGCCAAACGACCACAACGAGCACAAAGACACGCCAAACGACCGCAACGAGCACAAAGACACGCCAAACGACCACAGCGAGCACAAAGACACGCCAAACGACCGCAAAGACACGCCAAACGACCACAACGAGCACAAAGACACGCCAAACGACCACAACGAGCACAAAGACACGCCAAACGACCACAAAGACACGCCAAACGACCACAAAGACACGCCAAACGACCACAACGAGCACAAAGACACGCCAAACGACCACAACGAGCACAAAGACACGCCAAACGACCGCAAAGACACGCCAAACGACCACAACGAGCACAAAGACACGCCAAACGAGCACAAAGACACGCCAAAGGACCACAACGAGCACAAAGACACGCCAAACGACCACAGCGAGCACAAAGACATGCCAAACGACCACAACGAGCACAAAGACACGCCAAACGACCGCAAAGACACGCCAAACGACCACAACGAGCACAAAGACACGCCAAACGAGCACAAAGACACGCCAAAGGACCACAACGAGCACAAAGACACGCCAAACGACCACAAAGACACGCCAAACGACCACAAAGACACACCAAGCGACCGCAAAGACACGCCAAACGACCAAAAAGACACGCCAAGCGACCACAAAGACACGCCAAACGAGCACAAAGACACGCCAAAGGACCACAACGAGCACAAAGACACGCCAAGCGACCACAAAGACACGCCAAACGACCACAAAGACACACCAAAGGACCTCAACGAGCACAAAGACACGCCAAGCGACCACAAAGACACGCCAAACGACCACAAAGACACGCCAAACGACCACAAAGACACGCCAAACACGCACAGATATTCTCATTCAGTAAAGAAACACAGCTCTGACCTGAGAACAGCCTCGTCGAGCTCCTGAGGTCTGTTTGTGGCTCCCATCACTAAAACACGGTCGTCACTTCCTGTCTGGACCTGAAACAAACGTTTGTCCGTCAGATGTTTGAGGAGTTCAAGTTTCACCACAAAGAGACTCAAAGTAACTCTGAGTGTTTGCACCCCGTCAAACTGCACCAGGAACTCTGTCTTCAGGCGGCGGCTGGCGTCGTGCTCGCCCTCCCTCCGCTCACACAGCAGACTGTCCACCTCGTCTGCACACACACACAGACACACACACACACACACACAGGACAACAACAACAACAACATTAATATGCTTTGCTAGCATTTTGATACATCGACAAACATTTCCCCTTCTGAGTGTGACCCCCTGAAATGACTCTCTGGCCTCCGGGAGGGTCCCGACCCACAGATTGAGCCCTGATGTGGAGGACAGTTACCGATGAAGATGATGGAGGGCTGCAGCTCTCGGGCCACAGAGAACAGAGCTCGGACCAGCTTCTCTCCTTCTCCCACCTGGACACAGAAACATCACCGTCCTGTTACTGATCCATCATCTGATCGATAACCTGATCCATCAGCTGATCGATAACCTGATCCATCATCTGATCGATAACCTGATCCATCATCTGATCGTTAACCTGATCCATCATCTGATCGATAACCTGATCCATCATCTGATCGATAACCTGATCCATCAGCTGATCGATAACCTGATCCATCATCTGATCGATAACCTGATCCATCATCTGATCGATAACCTGATCCATCAGCTGATCGATAACCTGATCCATCATCTGATCGATAACCTGATCCATCATCTGATCGATAACCTGATCCATCAGCTGATCGATAACCTGATCCATCAGCTGATCGATAACCTGACCCATTGATTATATACTCACGTATTTGGAGGTCAGGCTGGCGGCGCTGATGCTGAAGAAGGTGGCGTTGGACTCGGAGGCCACAGCTTTAGCCTGCAGACAGGAAGAGGAAACAGAATCAGCTGTGAGGTAACTCTGTTTAAATGTTTCAGTGATTAGAACCTGTTGGCTGTATAAAGATCAATAACTCCACGTTCATTTCACGTGGGCTTAATTACACTGAAGGGCAGTTTGATATCACAGCGCTCTCTGCAAACACACCAGACTCCATTGACAGAAGCAGTGATTTAAGCTCACAGGACACAGGAGCTGCTGCAGGGACAGCGAGCGAGTGTTCCTGTGGATCTGAACGAACCTTCGGCCGCTCCACCAGCAGCTCCTGTTCTGTGAGCTCAAATCACTGCTTCTGTCAGACTTCTTCCTGTTTCTCAGACTCACCAGCATCGTTTTGCCATTTCCGGGCGGACCGAACAGAAGGAGTCCTCTGGCCGGAGCCCGCAGTCCTGTGAACAACTGCAGAAGAAGAAACCACAGCTGACATGCTGACCACAAAATGTTTCAATGTGTCTGATTTCCCTTCAGGGCCTTTTAAACTACCGAGCGTAACGATTTCATTCCTGTAAGTATAAACAGAAAACTTCTGCATAAAGTCAGTGAAGCTCATTTCTCCGGGGGTTCTTGAACTCACCTCGGGCCGCAGCGCTGGCAGAATGACGATCTCCTGCAGAGCCTGCTTCGCCAAATCCTGACCGGCGATGTCTTTAAACCTCACAGCTGAGCCACTGACACACACACACACACACACACACACACACACACACACACACTAACCTGTAAACTCTGACCTCACACCAGGTCACAGATCATCTCCTAACGAGTAGAGACCTCCGTGTGGTCGTCTCACCTGTCCACCACCTCGTTGAGGATGAGCTCTGCCAGCTTCCCGTCCACGTTCTTCAGGTTCTTTGCGTCTTTCTTCTTCTGTGGTGTCGACGTCGGAGAGCTGACTCTGACGCTGTGACGACCCGTTCGGCCCTGCAGGAAGAATCACAAACAGGAAGTGCTGATCGCTGTGGGACATCACAGGTGGACCTCTGACTTCATGATCCACCTGGAAACTCACCTTCCTGTGTGTGTGGGCAGGGGGGCGCTGTGAGCTCAGGTGAGCCGAGCGATGACCCGCTGAGGAGGACGAGGAGGAAGAACAGGAAGTGTTCGGGAGGAGCTTGGGTCGGCTGGAGGGGGCGGGGTTAACAGAGTCCCTCTTTCTGGAGACACCTATACACACACACACACACACACACACACACACACACACACACACAGCAGGTTGTAAGCCTCACGTCTCTTTGGCCTCTGCATCTTCATCTTGTTTGCTGGAGCCAGAAGTGACCATGTTTGTGCGACGGGGCGGAGCTAGAGGTGGGGGGGGGGGGGGGGGGGGGGGGGGGGGTTAATGCTACATTGTTAGCAACAAAGTCCATCTGTAGTTCACTGTAACTGTGATACGATCTGGAAGCTAATTCAGGGATTGACCTAACTGTTACCTTTCAGGACACTGATGCACCTGTTTCTCTTCAGGTTCCACCTGGAACTTTAGAAGACTGAAATCAGGTCTGAACATTTTCAACATGTCGAAGGACGTACCTGAGCGCAGGTTGGAGGGTTGGTAGGCGGGGTTAGTGCTGGTCTTATAAATGTGTGCCTGAGGCCGAGACCCTGAGAGACCCCGGACTATAAGAGGAAGACGAAGCAGAGATGAGAAGAACATTGTGTCTGTTGGACTGTACCGTCCGTGTGTGACGGACTGACATCATCAGATCTCACCTAAAGACTGCAGCCGGTCTTTAGCCATGATCAGGTTTGCTGTCATCTTGTTCTGCAGACGTCTGTCGCGCTCACACTCTTCTTCTGTGGTGGAAACAGGAAACACGTCTTCACTGACAACAGCTGAACCCATCGGCTCAAAATAAACAAACAACAACCATAAAAACTACAAATAAACATCAACACGTTCTGATATGAAACCTGACGTCGGGCAGCTGCTTTTCAACTTTTATTTTGCTAAGTTTCCTTCAGACTCACCGCTTCCTGTGATCTGGATGGCGATGCCCCTCTCCAGCTCGCTGATCCCCCGTTGGTACCAGCCCACCGCCTGCTGCTTGTCACCTGAAAACAAATTAGCCAATGAAACGGGCCGTACACTCTGACATCACTCATCTTAAACTAACGGTCAGGTGACCAAAAACACTTTTATTGTGAAGGAGCTTCCATCCGTGTGTCTGTCAGCGAAGCAGCCTGTGTCCCAGAGCATCATCACAGTTAAAGAATGAAGATCAGTGAGGAGCACCAACTTCCTGTTTCTGTCAGCAGAGCAAAGAGAGCTGTGTGAGGCTTTTATTTTGAAGAAACCAATACAGGAGGGCGATAAGGAGTCAATAGGCCTATCCCACAATATGGCGCAGGAATTGCAGGAACCTATTGGGGCCCCACATGCTGCTGGGGTCCAGAGCAGAGTTTGTCCACAAGAGGGCGCTGATGAGCTGTTTTACACTGTACAATAGGACATTATGTATCTGGGTCACAACTGAAAAACAGCACAATCTGAAGACTCTGCATGAAGATATTTATGTCTTTAGCGACCCAATTCATTTCTTTTTAAAGGGGCCACATTTAATAATAATAATAATAATAATCAAACCTGCAGTTATAAAACTCAGTTAGACTCTTAAACAGCCCGGCCTAAAACATGCATCTATGTGTTTAGGTTTAACTAATGAAGAGGATAAATACACTGCTAATAAAATGATCATCTATCAATGCAACAATGTAGAGAGGAATTAATTAATGCTAGCTCTGGCTGCATCAGTAGCACGAGGATATTGTCTCTTAATGTAAGTATTAAAACAAAACATTAAGGCAAGCAGGGTGAACAATAGATCTTTTTAAATCAAACTGTCTCAGTGTGAAGAACACACCGCCATATCCGTCAAAAGCATATCCGTATATTCCCTCCCTGTTCCAACATAACAGCACGACTGTGACTGTGTTCAGTACACCGAGTCTATTAACTGTAAGCCACAAAGCCTCTCGTCCCTATGTTCTCGTGCCAAACTCCATACAAAAAATGCTTAATTTTAATTTCTTCTCACAACAAAGACACAGCTGTTATAAACAGCACTGAAAGTTTTAAAGGAAAAAACCCTGCGGTCAGTTCTTCCACTCGGCGTTCATCACATGAAACAGACATTGTGTTTTTAGTAAGTGTGCATAAAGATCCTGTCATGTTCACCAAGCAAAAACAACGTTAAAATGACTGATTTTCTGATGGAGTTTGGTGTGAGGCACCAAATCTTATGATTAGATACCTTGCTCGTCCTCATCGATCCTCAGCGCCGCAGAAATGAACTCGAAGGCCCGTCCATGGTGGCTCCTGACCCGCTCCCCTCTCTCCAGGCTCTCAACGCCGTCTGACTGGTCGGCGGTTCCGGGCTTGGCTCTGACGGCGGCCCGGGTGCGGGTCCACAGCCAGCAGAGGAACGCCCGGAGAAGAGACAGCACGGCCAGAAGCGGGTAGAACACGGACAACAGCACGCCCAGCTTCCCGCTACCGGCATCGTCACCGGCGGCAGGTCTGTCCAGAGGAGCGGCCGAGCTGCCAGTCCGCCCCCTGCCGGTTCTCCCCCAGAGACTCATCCGCGTCCATGTCACAGCATCACGGTCCGGTTCAGTCCAACCCGCTGCAGTTCAGATTAACGCGCTGCCGCTTACAGACACTTCTTCTTCTTCGTGATTACCGGCGGGTCAGACATCAACTCTGTGGCGCCACCTGCTGCACTGGATTATAATTACTCATTACTTTTATCACTCGACTGATTTTATTAAGATAAAATAAAATAAAATAAAATAAAGTACGATAAAATAAGATAGATAATATAAGATATTGTAGTATGTACTTGATTAATCTGATTTCAACATTGCTGCCGATACATTTTCTATCAAGTAAATAATAAAATATATTATCTTCATTGATTAATGATCACATCATTTCATCTGGACAGTCATAATAATGAAATGGCCACGTGTGAAGGTCAATGAGGGACTCACAACCAACCAAAGGAAAGTTGCTGATGACAAGGTATGAGATAAAAGTATCGACTAATAAAGTTAAAATGATCAGTGAGAAGGTCGAAATGAAGTAAAGTAATTTATTGAGGAAAGAAGTCAGAGTCATGAGGGAAAAGGCTTATTGGGACAAAACGTCGTGATTATGAGATAAAAGCCAGAATAATTAAAATCAGGTGTTCATCAATGTAAGGTTTTATCCCATAATTACGACTTACTATATTATTATTATTATTATTATTATTATTATTATTATGTCATGTTTTCTTCACTGGCGGAGGAGGGCTTCCATAATGATACACTGTGTTTACATTGATTAAAGGGTGGAAATAAAATGAACTGAGGTCTAAGCATCACGTGGTCTCGTGACGTCCTCGGGGATCACGTGGTGTGTCAGTCAGCTGACTGCCGTCTTCCGGGTTGTCTGTCGGAGTTTACTTTGAAAGCGGTTTCTTCTTCTTCTTCTGTTTTCTGCGGCTGAATCAGGTAAAATCTTCACTTTACAGCGTTCATGTTAAACTAACAGCTTCAGTTTAAACCTTTCATCACATCAATTTCCTCTGAACGCGTTTAAAGTGACTGACAGAAAGTAAACAGACGGAGAACAGAAGTCAGTCTCATGAACGCGAACAGTCCGCTGCAGACAGACTTCAGAGTTCATATGTTTCATTCAGGAGTCAAGGTTCATGTCAGGGTTAAAGGGCTTTTTAAAGGGTCTCTTTCAGGGGCGGAGTTACTGATATGGGGGCCTAACCGGGGCTGGGGGGGGGGGCATTTTAAAATGTCGATGTACGATGGTGAATTAATTACTGATCAACCATTGAATTAATCAACAACTATTTTAATAATAACTCAATGTTTTAGATCAATTCTGTGACTGCAGCTCGTTTAATGTAAATATAGAATTACAATAGACTTTTTTTAATCACATAGTTGCTGAAGTCATTGTTAAATTAGATAACTACATATCCCATGAGTCTTAGTGTTCTGTTTGAAACTATAAGTATCATGTGACTGAGCTTAAAGACGTGATCACATGACGTCACAGCTGATCCTGCCCGAGGCTCTGTGTAGTTCAGGCTGTCGGTGCTCTCAGCACACTTTGTCTATTCAAACCATATTGTCATTTCATGTTATCACACACGCACGCACGCACGCACGCACACACGTAACAATAACGTCTAAAGAAACAGATCCAGATGTTTCTGTCTGCAGACAGGCAGCTGTGATCCATCTCAGAGTCTGCAGGAGGCTGAATGTCACGATGTTGTACATGTCTGTGAGACTGAGACCAGGAACTCGTTAGGAACATGTTTACTGAGGGAATAGATCAAGAGAGGAGGAGCATTTTCTCATAGACCTCTATAGGAGCAGACTGCAGGTCTGCGATGCCTCACTAACCGCCTTGTTGGTTTCTGTTTCTCTGGGCAGCAGCCATGAACGCCTCTGACAGCGACGAGGACTCGTATAACGAGAGGACGGCGTTGGTCCCGGCTGAGAACCCGACGGTGCCGTCCTACAGCCCAGATCCTGACGTCACCCCCCCCAACGACACGCCAACCAAAAGGGTAAAGGTCAAGTTTATTACATGTCAACACCTCCGGTCACTAGTGAGGTATCATAGCAGCTTCAGTCTCTAATGATGATGGTGTGAAACGTTCCCTCTGCTCACTGTTGCCCCCTGCTGGTCCAGCCTGCAGTGACTCGTAGGAATGGGCCGACTGCAGCAGATGGCAGCAGTGGGGGCGGCGGCTCGGAACAGGACGTGGATGCAGAGGATGAGGAGCTGACGCTGAAGTACGGAGCGAAGCACGTCATCATGCTGTTCATCCCCGTCACGCTCTGCATGGTCGTGGTCGTCGCCACCATCAAGTCTGTCAGCTTCTACAGCGAGAAGACCGACCAGCGACTGTAGGTCCACACGCCACACGTTGGACTCCTGCGTGAGGACCGATAACCATCATGTTTTTGTCCCCGCAGGATCTACACGCCGTTCTCGGAGAACACCTCGTCTGTCGGCCGCCGGCTCCTCAACTCCGTCCTGAACACCATCATCATGATCAGCGTCATCGTGGTCATGACTATCCTGCTGGTCGTCCTCTACAAGTACCGCTGCTACAGGGTCAGAGCCACACCTGGGTTCATAAACAGTAGAGTTAGCAGCTGATCACACACACACAGGTGTGAATGACGTGGATGTGTCTGTAATCTGACAGCAGTCTGCAGTCGGTTCTGGTTCAGCTCAGCTGGAGCAGGCGCCTCGTGTAAGGAGGCTCCAGTCTGGTCTGTCATCCCCCACTCTCTGCTCCCCTCACTTCCTGTCTCTCTTCAGCTGTCCTATAAAAAAAGGCAAAAAGCCAAACAAACAAAAGTTGTTTCTCTTCGACATCTGGAGCAGCGCGAGCCGAGCAGATGCTAACGTTAGCACAGCTGGTCGGTTTGTCTTCATGTGTTTCTCGTTCACAGGGTTTTAAGTGGGCCGTGAAATCATCATGGAAGGTCTCCTCCTTCTAAAACAAAAGGAACCAGTGATGAACACAGTAAAGCAGCTCCAGCTCTTAAATCACTGTTTCTCTGTATACTGGCGGACGCAGGACGTCCGGAGGGGCTGTGAGCCGAGCTGCCGCTAACATTAGCTCAGCTTGTTTCTCTGGTAGGCGTCTTCAAAGCTACATTTATGCCTTTGTTAAAGATTATTGTTTTGGCTTTTGCCTTTATTTATGGGACAGCTGAAGAGACTGTGGGGAGGAGAGAGCGGGGGATGACATGCACCAAATGTTCACAGACCGGGAATCGAACCTGCGATCAGTGCGTCGAGGACCGTAGCCTCTGTACATGGGGCGCCTGCTCTACCAGCTGAGCAGAATAAATGTGTGATCAATGAACATGAAACACTGTTTTCCTGACACATCCATGGCAACAGGTCCAACCTTGAACCTGCACCGTAAATATTGAATTTGCATTAATTTATTTTTCATGACAAACTTATTTTATTTTCAATGAAAGACTTCTGATTGCATGTCGATGGTTTTGCTCTTTAACTTGTTCCATTTGGTGTCATATTAAAGACACACAGTCATCTCATAGACGCCCAGTGAGCAGCCTGTTAAAAGATCAAGTAAAAAAGCACCAAACTCTTAAAAGTAACTTAAACAAAAAGAAAGTCGTCAGCTGGAGATGTCTTCGTAACAGCCAGCCATTCTAGTAAACTCCCCTCCTCCAGAGGTCACATCTAATGTGCTTCAGAGGGAATAACACAGGCCCCAGGATTGAGCCCTGAGGAACTCCGAGTGTCAGAGCCAGATACTGTCAGTGAGACAGAGAGCTCAGATACTCAGGTCAAACATCCTGTGATGTCAGAGTGAAAACAGATCTGTGCACACGTTAATAATAACGGATCAAACGGTTGGCTCTGCTCATCAGAAGAGTTTCACTTTACAGGTGTAGAAACCGGAATATTCTGGTGGCACTGAGTTTAAAAGGTTTCTCATTATCTGTGTGTGTATGAACCTCCTGCAGCCAGGGGGCGCTGTGAGCAGGTGTGATCTGTTGTGTTTGTGTGGTCCAGTTCATCCAGGGCTGGCTCATCCTGTCCTCCCTCATGCTGCTCTTCTGGTTCAGCTTCATGTACCTGGGGTGAGTCCTGCTCTCTCTCTCTCTCTCTCTCTCTCTGACTTTGTTTCTGTGTCGTAACTTTATTCACACGATGATCACAGACAATCTTTTAAAAACTCGATCTGTCTCCCTCTGTGTCTCAGCGAGGTGTTTAAGACGTACAACCTGGCGGTGGACTACCCGACAGTGGGGGTGATCATCTGGAACTTCGGGGCGGTGGGGATGATCTGTATCCACTGGAAGGGCCCCCTCCAGCTGCAGCAGGCCTACCTCATCCTCATCAGCGCCCTCATGGCCCTCGTCTTCATCAAATACCTGCCCGAGTGGTCGGCCTGGGTCATCCTGGGAGCCATCTCTGTCTACGGTGAGTCGCCGACACTCTGAACCCTGTCTGAGCACCGTCTTTAACTCCTACACGATATTTATATTTCAGCTGCAGAGACCTCACAGTTACAGAAGTGAAACCCGTCACACTGTGTAATAACTGCTGCTTATACCGGATCTGTGTATCAGCCGTCCCATCATGCCTTGCTCTGGTTGTTGTGTTGTTGCAGACCTGGTGGCCGTGCTGTCTCCGAAAGGTCCTCTCAGGATGTTGGTGGAGACGGCTCAGGAGCGCAACGAGCCCATCTTCCCCGCCCTCATCTACTCCTGTGAGTCCGTCCAGCTTTTATTTTGGTAAAAGAATAAATAATGAGGTCTCAAAGGTTCCTGGTAAGATAAACCTGCATTATTTCTGATGTCCAGCAGGGGGCGACTCCACTGTCAAACAATCCATCTAACAGCTGTAAACACATTTCTGTCAAACAATTAATATCAATGTGTGTGTTTGTTCAGCGGCCATGATGTGGACGGTGGGGATGGCGAGCCCGACAGACGTTCAGAGATCAGGACAGGAAACGGGTCTGATGACATCACTTTTATTATTTTAATTAATTAAATAATAAAAACTAGATTTCATGTTTTTTCGTTTAGATGTTTCGTTTTTGTAAACATTTGAATGCAAATGTAGTTATATTCCTTTTTTTAATTGTTCAAAGTTTTTCTTAACGCTTTGTTTTCAGATGAGGAGGCGGAGCAGAGCAGCCAGGGGGCGGAGCCTGAGCGCAGACAGTCACGGTCATTTCAAGAAGACGACCTGGAGGAGGACAGTGAGTTCAGATCAGCTGACAGAACGTTAACAAATACACTTTAAATGTGTGAAGATAAAAACACCAGGGCTTTAAATGTTCCTTCAAAATAAAACACACCTGAGAAGGTGAGACAGTAAAGGTGTGTTTCCTGTGTGTAGGGGGGGTGAAGCTCGGTCTGGGTGATTTCATCTTCTACAGCGTCCTGGTTGGAAAAGCTGCAGCGACAGGCGGAGACTGGAACACCACGCTCGCCTGCTTCGTCGCCATCCTCATCGTAAGTTTGACTTTAATACAAAACATCAAACATGAGACAGAAGAGAGACCGTTCTCAGTGAGGCGAGCGAACTCACCTGAGGACGACTTTGAGAACATCCGACATCAGTGACCTGTCTGACAAACGCTCATCAAACCACCCAAACCTCACATCAGGGTGTTTAGTACATCTTCTTCACCAACCAACTAACCCTTACCTGTAACACACCTGTAACACACCTGTCCCCTGTCTGTAACACACCTGTAACACACCTGTAACACACCTGTAACACATCTGTCGTGTGTCTGTAACACACCTGTCCTCTGTCTGTTACACACCTGTAACACACCTGTTACACGCCTGTAACACACCTGTAACACACCTGTAGCACACCTGTAACACACCTGTCCTCTGTCTGTCACACACCTGTAACACACCTGGCACACACCTGTTACACACCTGTAACACACCTGGCACACACCTGTAGCACACCTGTAACACACCTGGCACACACCTGTAGCACACCTGTAACACACCTGTCCTCTGTCTGTCACACACCTGTAACACACCTGTCCTCTGTCTGTCACACACCTGTAACACACCTGTCACACACCTGTCCTCTGTCTGTTACACACCTGTCCTCTGTCTGTTACACACCTGTCCTCTGTCTGTAACACACCTGTCCTCTGTCTGTAACACACCTGTCCTCTGTCTGTCACACACCTGTCACACACCTCTAGCACACCTGTCCTCTGTCTGTTACACACCTGTCCTCTGTCTGTAACACACCTGTCCTCTGTCTGTTACACACCTGTCACACACCTGTCCTCTGTCTGTTACACACCTGTCACACACCTGTCCTCTGTCTGTTACACACCTGTAACACACCTGTCCTGTGGTCTGTCACCTGTCTCAGGGCCTGTGTCTGACTCTGCTGCTGCTGGCGATCTTTAAGCGCGCTCTGCCGGCGCTGCCCATCTCCATCGCCTTCGGCCTCGTCTTCTACTTCTCCACAGACTTCCTGGTTCAGCCCTTCATGGACAACCTGGCTGCTCACCAGTTCTACATCTGACAGAAGCCCCGCCCCCTCACTTCCTCCTCCTCCACGTTATCCTGCAGGACTGATGATGTGACGCACAAAGACTACTTCCTGTTCCTGCCAGGTGTTCTAACTTTCTGTAAAAGTCTGTTTAGGGAACATGACGTGTTAACCAAAACATAGGAAGTGATGTAATGCAGAGAGGAAGCTCAGGTGTGTTTCTGATCACCTGCTGACCAATAGTTTAGAGGAAAGATCCACCTTAAATCCTGTAACCCTTCGTCTCTTTGATGTTACTGAAACCCTACGGCTGTGTCTGATTGGCTGACGCTCCTGTCAGTCAAAGAAAACAGGCCCTCTAACATTCCTGTTCTATTCTGTAAAGACTCTCACGTTCCGTCACTCATTTCCTGTTTTGTCTTTTAACTTCCTGTCGGTATCGCTGGTGTCAGAGGCCTCGTCCTGATTGGTTCAAACAGCCTGAGAACAGGTTTATGATGAGGTCATGTGACCTGACATGTTTCATGTGGGTGTTCAGAGTTAAACAGTTACAATGAGGAAGAAGTTTTTTAGTAACAGAGAAACTCCGAGCAGGAACTGAAGGAGAGTTTTTTAATAACTAATTAAATTTGAACTTTTAACTGAACCAGCTGATTTTGTTTTCGTTGTTCAGGCTGATTAATGAAGTTTAACAACATTTAATGTTCTATTAATAATAACATGTAGAACAGGATGGAAACCCGTCTCTGTGTGGTTTACATAGAGAGCAGCTACCTGTTCTAACCTGGGGTCGCGATCAGAGATCATCAGTCTGAACTTTGAACAAAACTTCATTGACACATTTACTCGACTTCTGCCGTCACGTCGTTAAAGTCAGAGTAGCAAAAGAACAGAAGATCAAAGTGCAGCTTGGATTTGTTCATCAGACTTGATGAAACCTCACTCTCACAGTGAACCAGGTGTGTCACTGTAAAGGTGCTCCTTTACTTCTATGAGTACTTAACACATGTCAGAAAGACACAACTAGCATTAGCATTTAGCGCTTCGTTAGCTTCTTTAACCAATCAGATATGGAGGTAAAAAAACACATCACTTAAAGGTTACAGACAAACCCTCACAGCGCAACATTCAAACCCAACATTCAGTTCTCTTTGTTCTTCTTTTAAAAAAGCACCATTAAATGTATTTAACCTTAGATTAGGGGGAGTGTGGGTCACATGAAACCAGGTGTAAAGCTCCGCGGGGTTGAACAACAGAACCGCTTTAAAGATAAAAAGTTTTAAATTCATTTTAGTCACTGATAGAAAATGATTCTGCAAATATCTCGATCATGTTTTGTTTCTTTCTCTGCTTCTTCTTTTGTAAATATAATAAATTCAATATCTTTTCAAACCTTGAATCATCACTTGGATCAAAACCGGCAGTTTCTCTGTTTTACGACTTTTAATGGAGAAACATGTTCACAGACCGCTGCACCACTTATGACATGTAGTTATATGGAGGGGGTCCAACCACGGATCAGACAGTCTGCTGAAGAACATTCAGCCTTTAGAGACGTCCTCAGTCTGTCTGTCTGGCTGCATAACAAACACAAAGGAGCTCGTCCGTCCGTCCGTCCGTCCGTCCGTCCGCCCGCCCGCGGCATGACGAGGAACATGATGGAGCGTTGTTTAACATTCGCGCCCAGTAAGAAAAAGACACCTTTTTTTATTTGAGAATAAAGTGGAAGTGTTAAGAGTCCAAATGTAGACGGTACAGTTGAACAGAGTCTAAATCTTTGTTTCCTACAGAAGCCCTATGCGGACGTGCATCCATACATTTACTCTGTGTTCCTGTGATAACCAGTCATTTCTGCTGTTTTCTGAGATCTCGACTTTGTCTCGTGATAACGGGATAAAAAACCGAACAACAGGCTGCTCGCTGTGATGTCACAGAGCCATGCTGCCGTGTGCCAGACTGAAGGGGTCAGTTAAACCTCCTGTGTTTGTTTGTGCTTCTGCAGCTCTGGAGATACGAGTTACGATGCTCTGACGTCACGGTGGTGCAGCGTTCATATCGCAAGATAACGAGATCAAGAAGTCGAGAAATGGCTCGTTAAAGTCCAAAGTTTGAACACTTTGAATGTGAACTCAAAATGCTCAATAAGTCAAACATTTCCCTCCTCAGATTCATGTTTTCTTTTGTGTCTGTGATTTTTAGACCTTTTAAAATGTGACACATGCAGTCTGTTCTTCTGTCGGCAGCAGAGTCTGCGGTTAGGAAGGAAGTGTTTGATGAAGTGACCCTGTAACGACACAATGATCATATAGAGACACCTGCGACAGGTATCACTGCAGATCAACGTCAAGCAGAACTGTCAACAGTTCATGATTATCTCTTCCTTTAAAGATGAACAGGAAACATGTTCAGTCAGAGCAGAATCAGTGTTTCAAAATAAAAGCCCCCTGAGTCAGCTCTTCGTTCACATCAACATGTTTATTCTGGATTTTAAAAAAACAGTCTAAAGTTCATTAACAAAAACACAAACGAGTTTCTACTGTACGAAATGATTCAGGTTTAACTTCTCTCCTCAAACTGGGATTTATTCTTCAGCAGGAACGCGGCCAGGTACTCGATGGGGTTCGGAGGTCTGCAGGAGGAAAACACAGACGAGTTATTTCATTAGAAACTAACTCTGATGTAGAAGCTCAGTGAGACAAGATACTGCACGCAAGCTGAAACATAATCCTTGATGGGTCAAAGGTCGTCCACTAAAAGTTCTTGTTGTTTCCACTGACAGGCTCAGATTGTTATTCTAAGTGTGTGACAACATGACAGAAAGGATCCCTACAGAGATAGACCTTTTTGTTACAGAGGAAGATGATTGTTTTAACCACACACAGACGTTACATCGCTCTCTGCACACACACCAGACTCCATTCACACTTTAACTCTTAACATCGATTAACAGAAAAAGCTGATAATAATCTGATCTGGTTTAAAAACTAAGTTATCTTTTCTATTCATTAAACTATGAAAAGTTAATCATGTAAACTTAAATCTATTTTCACATCTATTTTTATTTAAAACATATTCCTGCAGAAGCCTTTTCAACAACGCTGTAAGAACGAAGCGTGCGTGCGTACCTGTCCTTGGCGAGCATCGACAGGCCCTGCAGCAGGATGGGGACCACGGTTTGGTCCAGGTACGCTCTGGTGGGCAGCGCCTGCAGGTCCACCTTCTGCTTCATCTTCTCTGCGGTCGCCTTCTCGTTCTCCACCGTCCTCTGAAGAGCCGCAAAGCATGCTGGGAGTCAGCCTTCACATTACACTGTATGTGTGTTGTGGTGTGTGTGTGTGTGTGTGTGTGTGTGTGTGTGTGTGTGTGTGTGTGTGTGTGTGTGTGTGTGTGTGTCACCTGGATGTTTTCCGTCAGGCCGTACTCTCCGTGGGGGTTCTCAGAGACCTGCAGAAAGATTCATGTTCACTGACTTCAGAGAAACACCTGCTAACAAGCAGCTAACTTTAGCAGCAGGGGCCCCGTGGAAACAGACCAGCAGAGACATGCAGCCTTCAGACAGCGGGCCCAGCAGGATATAATCAGCTATTAGCACAGCCAGAGCTCCTGATAGGCTAACAGTTTCCCCCTGCTTCCGGTCTTTTTGCTAAGCTAAGCTAATCCTATCCTGGACCTCTCAGTTCTGGTGAAACTTATTCACCCGAAACATGTGCCTCTGTGTGAGTGATGCTCCAAGCAGGGCAGTTTAATACAGTGCAGTTCATTGTGGTAGTGTGTAGTAGTGTGTAGTACTCACAGGAGTGTGTCCCTCCATGGCCTGGTCTGCGTCTGTGTGATCTGAAAGACAAACGAGTTCACGGTTTTCACTTCTTTCTGTCTAAAATAAAAGTTTAGTTTCTGTTTTCGTCTTCAAAGAACACACTTTCTCAACGTCCGACCCGACATGGACCAAAGTGTCACTCTGTGACATCATCACGTATTTTATTTTATTTCATAAAACTACAGATTTCTTAAGCTGGCTTTGGTCCAGAGTTAATGTGTGTGTTGAGGTGTCTGATGATCTACAGAACACATGTTTCTTATTGTTTGAGTAATTCTATAGTTTAAATCTAAGTGTGGTTTGATTATAGTCCTGTTCTAACCGGCTTATGTTGTGAACTGATTCGTGTGAATTATCTGAAACCACCAGAAGATGATCAACTGTTTTCAACAATCACTATGAATCTGACCAACCCTAACCTCCTTAAACTGACTGATTTTTGAATTGAGTTTGGTACAAAGAAACAAAAACAATAATCGGGTTGATGACTTAATAAAAGAAAAGAAAATGCTGTTTGACCTACATCACATTACAGCTGATCTTAACTTCACCTCTGTACACACCGAAAACTACCGAACCTCTAAAACGAAAGATTTTTGAACGCAGTTTGGTTTAGAGAAAGTCCGTCCAGTGAAGTGGAGAGTCTCCGGAGCGGCTTTCTGACTGGAAACAGTCGCCGAACAAACATACTAGACGTTGTGTTGTTGTTTGTAAGAAAAGCATCTGATAAAGTGGCGTATTAAGTGACTAATACGTTTATTTATTCCATTGTGAGTTTGGCCGCTAACAGAAGACGCGGCGGTAAATTAGCTTAGCATCCCGTTAACGCTTCCTATCCGGTAAATTAATCACATTAACGGCTAAATTCCACCTCTGTGCTTTGAACCGAGTCAGTAGGTCATTAATGTGAACCGGAAACACGCAGCAAACAAACAGAAATACAGTCAAAAATGCGAAAAACGCGATCAATAGTCGACAATGAACTTACCATCTGCCATGTTTGTTGTGGATATTTACGCAAGATGTCTGACGTACAGCTAGTCTTGTTTTGTGGCTACGTAAAAAAGATATCCTAACGTAGCGCACGCTTCCGGTTCTTCAAATTAAAAGCAGGGACGAAGATGAAAATGTAGCTTTCTACTAAATCATTATTCTTACTTAGAATTTTGTCAAATATTCCGTTTAAAGCAAATAATGAAAATTCGTAGATATACACAAAATTAAAAAGACGCATTAACTTGATTGATTGATTACAAAATCAATAAACAGACTAAACGTTAAATAATATTCATGTAAATGTGTCATTTTATTGCATTATGAGTATTTCCATACATATAAAATATCAGATTAATTTCAGTGTCTGTAAGGTGTTCACTTCCTAAATTGATATTTTATTTGATAGAAATTAATAAATATATACAGTACATTTATTTTTTTAATTAAGGGCACTTTTGGACTCTGGGGGCACAAGGGCAAGGGCTCAAGCCCCCCATGGGTCCTGTCTGTGCCTGGGTCTGTGTGTCAGACTGTCCGAGGCTGACCGAGTCACACACAGCTGGCAGAGAGGAACGAGGCGCTGGACGTGGTTCCTTCCTGCTTGCTGACTCTCCTCCGTCCTCACAGAATGAAAGGAATGACAGCTTTCCTGCAGCGAGGGTAGTCTTCAAACCTCTGCAGGTAGTCTCTGTAGGACACAGGAAGGACACGCTCAGTTCCTCACACGTCTGAACGTTCTTTGTCACACACAGTAAACTAAAATTAAAATAATTAAGTAATTAAGATATTTGTCCTCATTCCATTAAGCATCAGAGCAGGGACGAATCTACCTACTTTCTGAGGGGTATGCCCCCCCCCCCACGGGCAAATTTTTTTCTTTTTTTTAATGTTTACGTGTATAAATCTTATTTATTCATGTACTTGAATATATATACATATATATATATTACAGATCAGTTACTGATTGGACGCTGCATCTGCTCAGAGGAGGAGAGGTGAAGGAGCGGAGGGGCGCCTAATCAGTGACGCGCCTCTGTTATTGATCATATCATTTACACATGCACAAACAGCTGTTAAATACAGAAAATGCCGACTTGAAATAATTCCCCCCCCCCATCACTTTGGCGCCCCCTCGAGCGCGGCGCCCCTATGCACCGCATATAGTGCACACCCACTTTTTGCGCCACTGCATCAGACAATGCTGTGAGCGATGGATGTTTCACCCCCTCCAGTTAATAGATGGGTTAGACTGAAAAACTACCTGCTGGGCTGGTAACCATTCAGATTGTACAGGTACCTGTGGTGACAGCAGGCTCTGGACCCGATGGAGCAGCTGGTGAAGAAAGCGAAGGCAAAGGTCGGTAAAGACCACACAGCTACGGCGTAACCGGACCACTCCACGATCTCCCCGAGGTAGTTCGCCCCCGACACGAACTCAAACATCCCTCCTGAGACACAAACAGGAAGCAGCTGATCATCATGTGGTCAGGGTCTGAGGTGGGTCAGGGTCTGTCGTGGGTCAGGGTCTGAGGTGGGTCAGGGTCTGTCGTGGGTCAGGGTCTGTCGTGGGTCAGGGTCTGTCGTGGGTCAGGGTCTGAGGTGGGTCAGGGTCTGTCGTGGGTCAGGGTCTGTCGTGGGTCAGGGTCTGTCGTGGGTCAGGGTCTGAGGTGGGTCAGGGTCTGAGGTGGGTCAGGGTCTGTCGTGGGTCAGGGTCTGTCGTGGGTCAGGGTCTGAGGTGGGTCAGGGTCTGAGGTGGGTCAGGGTCTGTCGTGGGTCAGGGTCTGAGGTGGGTCAGGGTCTGTCGTGGGTCAGGGTCTGTCGTGGGTCAGGGTCTGAGGTGGGTCAGGGTCTGAGGTGGGTCAGGGTCTGTCGTGGGTCAGGGTCTGAGGTGGGTCAGGGTCTGTCGTGGGTCAGGGTCTGTCGTGGGTCAGGGTCTGTCGTGGGTCAGGGTCTGAGGTGGGTCAGGGTCTGAGGTGGGTCAGGGTCTGTCGTGGGTCAGGGTCTGAGGTGGGTCAGGGTCTGTCGTGGGTCAGGGTCTGAGGTGGGTCAGGGTCTGAGGTGGGTCAGGGTCTGTCGTGGGTCGGGGTCTGAGGTGGGTCGGGGTCTGTCGTGGGTCAGGGTCTGAGGTGGGTCAGGGTCTGAGGTGGGTCAGGGTCTGTCGTGGGTCAGGGTCTGAGGTGGGTCAGGGTCTGTCATGGGTCAGGGTCTGAGGTGGGTCAGGGTCTGTCGTGGGTCAGGGTCTGTCGTGGGTCAGGGTCTGAGGTACCATGTGGGATCCTGTAGACCATCTCTCCGGGCCTCCTCAGGCGGCGCAGGATGTGGTCGCTGTGGATGTTGATGGTCATTCCGACCACAAACAGAAGGAGACCTGCAACACACACACACACACACACACACACACACACACAGTGATCATTAAAGTGTGTGGTCTGACAGGAAGTGATCGTCGTCATGGAGATGCACACTGAGGACACCTGAATGTTAAAGGCCTGAAAACAGCGACATGCTCCTTTAAATCTGATGAACGTGTGATCGTGATCAAACCGTGCTGTTTCTGCTGTTTCTGGTGAACAGGTGGATGTTGTTGTGACTCACCTGCAGCCATGCGAGCGTGTGTGACCCAGGTGTGTTCAAACACGGCGCAGTGCAGCAGGTGGTGTCCCTGCAGGAAGCCGTTGAGCGAGCAGAAGACGGCGGCCAAGCAGACGATGTTCAGCGGGACGGGTTGTCCTCTAGTCAGGAAGCTGAAGATGAAACTCCTAAAAGACACGCTCAGGTCACTTCCTGTTTGAATTCCTCATTTCCTGTTTATGTTGTTTTAACATGGCCGCCACCAGTCCCCACTTTCAAAATAAAAGTCCCGCTCTCTGTTCTGTGGAGATGTTCAGACAGCTTTAAAGCAGGTGAGGCTCGCTGCACGTCACACACAACTTTAAGACACTCGTTATAACAACAGATCAATAACCTACATGTTTGACGATTTTCTCCGATATTAATAAAAGTAAACAATCTTTGATGAGAACACTGACGTGTTTCTTCATGACGGTGCTCTTTCACGTGGTCAACTCGCTAAACTGTGTTCAGCTCCTCAGATTAAAAACACAGACAGGAACAGAGCTTAGCTTAGCTTAGCTTAGCTTAGCTTTAGCTCTGTACACAACTTTTATAAGATTCACACCATGTAACATGAAAACAGACATGAGGGAACTTTTCTGCTCATTGCTCTGCTTTCCCTCCAAAAGATGATGTCACTTCCTGAAACGCCCGTCTGACCACAGCTGTATGAAAGGAGAACCAGTCGGTCTAACCTACGGGGCGAGGGTGGACTGAATCTGATTTCACACTCACACACCAGAAACCAAAGTGAGACTTTCATCATAAAATATATTAAATAAACCATCATCATGTTTCATCTATAACTCATGTTTCTAATCATCATGGTGCAGACACCACACAATGATATGACTCGTGTATATAGCCTGGTACTCTGTGTATTTCCCAACATGTGAGCACCTGCTCTGAATAATCACCTGTAGAGCACCTGTAGAACACTGGTTCTGAAAACAGCCCAGAGTCTGTGAGCAGGTGAGAAAAGAAATGAGGAGTGGGAGTCCCGGCAGGAGAACATCTTTGTTTCATATGAGGAAGCAGCTGTTACAAACTTCCTGTTTTGCACACGAGTAATCTAAGCATTAACATCACAAAGGCCAACGGAACATGCAGGCCTTGATCTCTGACCTGTGGAAGTAGTGCAGCATGAAGGTGCAGAGCAGCAGCGTCCTCCCGGTTCTCCTCCCGCTCCTCTCCGGTTCTGTGAGCTCCTCCTCGGCCAGCAGCAGCAGCAGCAGCGGCAGCAGGAAGGCCGGGACCTCCTGTATGAACCAGGCCAGCCGGGCCGGGCAGCGCCGACCCTGCGCCGGCGTGTAGCGGCCGTACAGCGCGTGAGTTCTACTCCTCTGACTGACCACATACAGGTAGGCCACGCCCCCAACGATCAGAGCCCAGCTCAGATAGGAAACAACGGCAGCACGGCACTCCATCAGCTCGGGTACACTCGGCTCCACTCGGGTCTGTTCAGATACACGAGAGGGGAAACACAGACAGGAAGGGGAGAGAGAGAGAGAGAGAGGGAGACAGAGGGAGAGAGAGAGAGAGAGACACAGAGGGAGACAGAGGGAGAGAATAGAAAATAAAATAACAAACTTTCCAACATTAGCCCCAGAGGACAAACAGTCAGCTGTCCTTGGTGAAGGGACAGCAGCTCCTCTGGCAGCTAAATGTGTCTCTGCCTGCCAAAGCCTGAGGGACTCACCTCCACCACAACATCCATCAGTGTAAATGTATTCAATGGTAACAAACTGTAGTGTTCTGTCATGTTAGTATGTTTCTGTATCTAATATGTAAATATGAATCTATGAATCTTCTGTAAACCGCTTTGGCAACAACATGTTTCTGTTCATGCCAATAAAAGAGAGAGAGAGAGAGCGAGAGAGGGAGGGAGAGAGAGACAGAGAGAGAGAGAGAGACAGAGGGAGAGAGAGAGAGAGACAGAGAGACAGAGGGAGAGAGAGACATCGCTCTCTCAATTCATCTCAATCCCTCTCATAGCGACCCATTTGTCTGTGTTCAGGTTGTTGCTCTTTTCATTGTATTTCTTGGCTTACATATCGTGTACAGAACGCATGGTTCTTTTGTTGGGGTTAATGAACTCTCATGACCTCATCGTGCTTCTCTTTCTCGTGTCTTTAAAGTTGAGTATTTAACCTTTAGGTGTTTTAAGCGTCTGTGCTTTAACAAAGATCCTGGAATGATTAACAGAAGAAAAACACATCCCTGTACGTCAAACTGTCACTGAACACATTTCATTCATCAACTTAACTGGTTTATATCAGAGGTCAAAGGTCACCAATGTTAAATCTTTAATGCTAAATTCATCATGACGTATGTAGGTTCAATTCACCATATTTACACGGCAGCCATTTTCCTCTGACATCACTCTCAGAGAGCTCAGTAGCTACCATCACACCACAGCTAATGTTAGCATTCAACCACTTCTTAGCAAAACATCACTGTTAGCTCCGAATCTTTCAAATATATCAGAAAGTCATGTTTTTAGCCTTTTAGTCACATCCTAGCTAACATTACGATTAGCTGTGAACTGGCTGAATGCTAGCACAAGCTGTGGTGTGATGGTAGCTAACGAGTTATCAAATATGTTTCCACTTAATATCAGCATTAGCTAGGAAGTAGCTAAAAGCTAACATTACTTTCCGATAGATTTACACAATAATATATGGACAGATTGCTAGCTTACAGTGCTGTTGGCTAAGTGGTTGAATGCTAACATTAGCTGTTTTGTGGTAGCTAACAGGTCATCAGACATGTTGTTTTAATTTGGCCCGTTAACCCTCCATGTTTTCGATCGATCACAGCAGCCCGACTCTTTAGCAGCAAAATGGCCGCCGTGAGAATATGGTGGTTTTAAATATTTGTTCGTTGCGACCTGATCTTTGAAGATTTATAAGAAACCGTTTGTAAAGTTTGACTGAACTTTTTTTTATTTTTCTATAAATAACAAACAAACAAACAAACATCTGAGCCGCTTCTGACCACGCCCTGTGGAACGGTTACTTTATTAAAATCATCATCATCATTATTATTATTATTGTTATTATTATTGTTATTGTTATTGTTATTGTTGTTATTATTATTATTATTATGTTGTTGTTATTGTTGTTGTTGTTTGTAATTAATTCCCCCCCGGGGATCAATAAAGGATGATCTTACCTTAAATCAAACAGAAGAGCTTCACTGCGTCGTGTGTATAATTGTCAGCGTGTTTCCTCTCTTACACACTAACACTGAGCAGACTAACAGAGAGGATGTAACACTGAGCTGTTGTGTACTCTTTCAAAATAAAGTGTTAGCAGTAATTACATGCCTGTGATGTGCAGCAGCATGTCAGAGGTCCTGCTCACAGTGAATGAGTGAGTGTTTCTCTAAGTGCAAATGGAGCGCTGACGGAGGAGGAGTTACTCAGTGGGATGTTCAGGCACGTTCAGTCATGTGTTAGAGGCATCACGGTGGCCGTGTGGGAGTTTTGCATGTTGCAAGAGGGCAGCTGTGAAAGGACCCAGACAAACAGAGCCTCTTCCTGTACTCGACCTGTTCACGGGATGTTCAGTGTGTCACAAAATCATTCAATGAGACTTTTTAAACCCTCAGCGTCTCGAAATCCACCTGATTCTGATTCAATGACCTTTAACATGAGTGAGACCGTCTGCTGGTAGATGTAGAGCGTAGTGCTGCCCCCTGCTGGTCAGTGACAGCCTGTCTCTGCTGCAGAGTTCAGTTCATACACACATCTGTAAAGAACATTTAAACCAGCAGGTTCCAGTAAGAACAACACTGCGTTTGTGTTCAGCTCTGAACAAGGTTTGAGTCTGTTCGACAGAAGACAGAGGGTACCTGAACGCGACACGACTTCTGTGTTACAGTCCAGTTTCTGAACAGATCCACATCATCAGCTCGACCTGTCTCACGTCCTGCTTCAGTCTGCAGTCTGTCAGTGGGATGATGGAGCCGACTCCTCTGAAGCTTCACTATGATCTGGTTTCTCTCGCTGCCTCTTTGTGTTCATCAGGACTGAAGATGAAGGTCAATGTGAGGGGAAACAGCGCTCCGTGGTTTTCTGCTGGAGTGACAAGGTCAGCTTCAGCTCCAGCAGCCCTAACCCTGTTACAAGATCTACAGTGGTCAGTGAACATCAAGGCTACATGGAAAACTGTGAACCAGCTACTGCAGAGAACAGGCCTCCTCACAGTCCCCTCCAGCTTCTACACAGTCTTCCCTTCGACACAGCTGGGAGATTCAATGACACCTGTCCAGGTGTTGGAGCATCTCTTGCCCAGAAGATACAAAGGTTAATCCTGTAGATTATATACCAGGTTTTTTTTCTGTGACATGGCCGACTTTAAGGAGGTGAATGATACAATATTAGAGCTCAGCCGCAGGTCATGATGGAACACCTCCCTTATAAAGAAGGTGTGACTCTTTATCAGTGGAAACTGGCTTCATACCTTCTGATCTGATCAGGTGATCAAGGATCGTTCATGTTTTTCAAAGAATCCTGAAACACTTGAACTCAAATAATATTCTGTGTAGTCATCAGTATGGATTTCATTCCACTGATATGGCACAGAATATATTCAGCTTTGGACATCAATGACTTTGTAATCGGTTTATTTGTCCACCTATCAAAAGTGTCATGAGTCAAAAAGAAATACTATCCAGTATGGTGTGCCACAAGGATCAATATTAGGACCCCTATTATTCCTCATTTATATAAGTGATATTGCTGTGTGTCTTAAAGTACAGTTCCTGTTTGTTTCTAACAGAGACCATTAGAGAAATAAATCATGATCATTCTCTTCAGATGGTGAGTCTGAAGTTGTCTTCAGTCTGAGGTTATCTTCAGCCTGAGGTTGTCTTTAGTCTGAGGTTGTCTTCAGTGTGAGGTTGTCTTCAGCCTGAGGTTGTCTTTAGCCTGAGGTTGTCTTCAGCCTGAGGTTGTCTTTAGCCTGAGGTTGTCTTCAGCCTGAGGTTGTCTTCAGCGTGAGGTTGTCTTCAGCCTGAGGTTGTCTTTAGTCTGAGGTTGTCTTCAGCGTGAGGTTGTCTTCAGCCTGAGGTTGTCTTTAGCCTGAGGTTGTCTTCAGCGTGAGGTTGTCTTCAGCGTGAGGTTGTCTTCAGCCTGAGGTTGTCTTCAGCGTGAGGTTGTCTTCAGCCTGAGGTTGTCTTCAGTGTGAGGTTGTTGTCTTCAGCCTGAGGTTGTCTTCAGTGTGAGGTTGTTGTCTTCAGTGTGAGGTTGTCTTTAGTGTGAGGTTGTCTTCAGCCTGAGGTTGTCTTCAGCGTGAGGTTGTCTTCAGCCTGAGGTTGTCTTTAGCCTGAGGTTGTCTTCAGCGTGAGGTTGTCTTCAGCGTGAGGTTGTCTTCAGCCTGAAGTTGTCTTCAGTGTGAGGTTGTTGTCTTCAGCCTGAGGTTGTCTTCAGTGTGAGGTTGTTGTCTTCAGTGTGAGGTTGTCTTTAGTGTGAGGTTGTCTTCAGCCTGAGGTTGTCTTCAGTGTGAGGTTGCTGTCTTCAGCCTGAGGTTGTTGTCTTCAGCCTGAGGTTGTCTTCAGCCTGAGGTTGCTGTCTTCAGCCTGAGGTTGTTGTCTTCAGCCTGAGGTTATCTTCAGTCTTAGGTTGTTGTCTTCAGCCTGAGGTTGTCTTCAGCGTGAGGTTGTCTTCAGTCTTAGGTTGTTGTCTTCAGCCTGTGGTTGTTGTCTTCAGTCTGAGGTTGTCTTCAGTCTGAGGTTGTCTTCAGTGTGAGGTTGTCTTCAGCCTGAGGTTGTTGTCTTCAGCCTGAGGTTGTTGTCTTCAGCCTGAGGTTGTCTTCAGCCTGAGGTTGTTGTCTTCAGCCTGAGGTTGTCTTCAGTGTGAGGTTGTCTTCAGCCTGAGGTTGTTGTCTTCAGTCTGAGGTTGTCTTCAGTGTGAGGTTGTCTTCAGCATGAGGTTGTCTTCAGTCTGAGGTTGTCTTCAGCGTGAGGTTGTCTTCAGCCTGAGGTTGTCTTCAGCCTAAAGGTTGTTGTCTTCAGCCTGAGGTTGTCTTCAGCGTGAGGTTGTCTTCAGCCTGAGGTTGTTGTCTTCAGCCTGAGGTTGTTGTCTTCAGCCTGAGGTTGTCTTCAGCGTGAGGTTGTCTTCAGCGTGAGGTTGTCTTCAGTCTTAGGTTGTTGTCTTCAGCCTGTGGTTGTTGTCTTCAGTCTGAGGTTGTCTTCAGCGTGAGGTTGTCTTCAGCGTGAGGTTGTCTTCAGTCTTAGGTTGTTGTCTTCAGCCTGAGGTTGTTGTCTTCAGTCTGAGGTTGTCTTCAGTGTGAGGTTGTCTTCAGTGTGAGGTTGTCTTCAGCGTGAGGTTGTCTTCAGCGTGAGGTTGTCTTCAGTGTGAGGTTGTCTTCAGTGTGAGGTTGTCTTCAGCGTGAGGTTGTCTTCAGCGTGAGGTTGTCTTCAGTGTGAGGTTGTCTTCAGTGTGAGGTTGTCTTCAGTCTGAGGTTGTCTTCAGTGTGAGGTTGTCTTCAGCGTGAGGTTGTCTTCAGTCTGAGGTTGTCTTCAGTCTGAGGTTGTCTTCAGCGTGAGGTTGTCTTCAGCGTGAGGTTGTCTTCAGCCTGAGGTTGTCTTCCGTCTTTCAAGGGTTAACGGGCCATATTAAAGCAACACTTCTGATGACCTCTCGGAGAGAGCAGGTCGGTCTGTAAACAAGTCCAAACTTGTTTTTTAACATTATTATAGTTTGATGTATCCAAATTCATCATGCTGTAATAATGTATGAGCAGGTACCTCGCAGCTTATCTCCACAGAACATCACGGCCACAGAAACAGTTGATTGGAGTGCTCCTCTGTCTGAAACATAAACATTGTTCAAATCTGTACGTTTGTCTTTAAATGGTTATTGAATGACAGATTCTCACGTTTGTTTCAGTCACTATTTTGTTAATTCACACTTCCATAATTAGAAAGGCTAATCATCTCCATGTTCCTCTGTATTAAACATCATTTGGTCAATCAGATATCAGGGAGTTATTTTGTGCACTGAAAGTGTTCATCTAATCAAACCTTGGTGTCTGTGTACAAACAACACTGGGAAATGTTCTGCTGTCACCTCGTTTGTTCTTCAGCTGCAGCCTTCACTGGTTTCCCTTTTCTCTTGTTGACTTAAATTATGACTCTAACTTTGAACTTAAATTGTGCACTTTGTATGAGAGCTGATCTTTGCTTGGTCTGGAGCTTTGTTTACCTTTTCATTACTTCTGGATGTAGTTTTCATGCATATGCAGGTTTCTAACACACACACAGAGACACACACAGACACACACACACACACACACACACACACACGCTTTGTTCATGAGCTCTGTTTGTTTTTTTATTATTTATTTTATTCTAGTGTGAAACTAAGTGACCTGGATGAACTGGTACTGATGGAGGTTCAGGCTGACAGCAGAGGCCTCAGGTACCTCTGACTAAAAGGCAGGCTAACTAACAGATACCAGAGCGGATAATTTCTGCATTCAGCCAAACACGAAGGGTTGGTTATCAGCGAGTGAATGCATCGCTTAAACCAAATGTAACCTCCCAAAACATCAAGCAGCCTGTTCACGAACACTCATGAACTGGAGCACCGCCTGTCCTTCAGCACCAGACAACAACACTGATTGTATTTAAAAACCATGTAAAAATAAAATGAAATAATAAATCATGTCTTGTGATTATTATTTTGAATCTATATGTGACTACAAAACAAAAAAAAACCAGACAGATCGGACTCTTATTGTGAAGGTCCCGTGTTGGCGCCCTCTGTCGGCGGATGTGAGTAGCACCAGCAGCTCCGAAGGACGCCGTTCTTCTTCTCCTCCCAGCAGCGGCAGCAGCAGCGGCTCCCCTCTGAGTCTATTCCCGGAGAGACCGCCTCCATTTTAGCACCGACACCCGGCGGAGGCGCAGCGACTCGCAGCAGACTCGGCGGCCGGCGGAGGGACACGCTCCTGCGGCTGTGGTGCTTTGAACCCTCGGGCCTGATTCAGCCTTTTTTCTGGGATGGCGGCGCTGCGGCAGGACGCGGCCGGGGCGGCGGTGGATTTGTGAGGATTTAACGGCTCGTTTTCTCGGTGAAATTTGTCTGTTTGACGGAGCAGAGGAGGAGGAGGGGGTCGGCTTCGGATGGTCAGGTACAGCTTTATTCTAATTGGTTTATTTATGACGGGCTTTATTCTGCGGTTTATTATAACCCGCTTTGTTTGATCTGCTCAGCGGCTTGATTAGCGGCTGACAGGCCGCTGCTGCAGCCTCACCGGCGGCCTGTCAGCCGCTCCTGTTTGCCGTTTCCACCCGGACAGCATCCATCCAGCCTCCGTACAGCTCCGGTGGATTTTTGGTGGGGGGGTGGGGGTGTCGGGTTATATAATGTGTGCGCAGAGGACACACCGAGCTGTCCGTCCGTCTGTCTGCGGCTATAATGTGATTTCACCTCTGAGTGACGGACTGACAGCAGCCCGGTGCTCAGCAGCACACACTCGTTTCTTTCTCCACATTTCGACCGTCTGCTCGCTCCCTCTCTGTCCGGCTGGGATGTCCATTTAACGGGCTGTCTGTGACATTGTGTCCCGGACGGATGCTCGGTGTTCAGGCCGGACTGCAGGTGCAGCAGGGCCGCTGAGAGTCAGAGCTGCAGCTGCAGATCACAACAACCATAATGTGCATTAATATTACAGCTAATATGAGAAAGCATCAGGGTCTATAATGTAATACATGAAATGTTCTTTCATACAACATGAAACTGAAACATGTCGCTCTGTTTGAGTCATGGTTCAGTCAAAACACGTCACAAAAACAATTCATGTAAAATACTCTTAATGTGCAGCTCCGACATGTTGAGTCTCCGTGTGCACGTGACGTTTATGGTGTTTAAGTTATTGATGCACAGAACAAGTCGTTTAATTAATGAAAATAATTATCAGCTGCAGCCTCGTTTTCATGAATGAAGGACATTTGACTCAAATCAGTTTTATACATTAAAATAATATTATAGTAATTTTTGTAATTATTGTGTTTACCTGATAAACAGTTCAAATTCATCGATCAATAAACTCAAACCTGGAGTATGTTCAGCCCGTCAGTTTAAACTTTCTGGAGGCAGCAGGTCAATAATGGTTATTATTAATCATTTAAAAGAGTTTTGTTTCAGGTGTGACGGTCACATGATTAGTGATGTGACTGTGATGAGGTGTATCATTCATGTGTTCACCTGTGTGATACCACAGCTCCTGTATGAACATTACACGTGACGGTCATCAGGCTAAAGAGAGCTGCTGCACACTGGTTTAATGCTCCTTAAAAACATGAGTGAAGAACGGCTTCCATCATGTGACCTTGAAGGTCGTCATAGAGACCAGATTGTAAATGTAAATATTTACACATCAGATTGTTTACTGTTACATCCGAGGCTTTATTTACACAACAAACAGAAACAGTCAACAAAACACATAAATCTGCAGAACGGCTGCATGCGGTGAACCTTTAGGCCAAACCTGCTGTTGGCCCCCTTTGACCCCCCGAGCTGTGTGACTGTCACTTTGTGCCTCCTTCTGATTGTTTGTGTGTCTTTGTAGTTGTTTTCTTCTTCAGGTGTTCTATCTTTACGTTAATCATGTCTCCACAGTCGTTTGTTTGTTTAGCATGTGTTTGTCTCTTTGTGTCTGTTTTTGGTCCTTTTTGAGTCTTTGTTGTCGTGTCCTTTCATGTTGTGTCTCTTTGTTGTTTGTCTCTTAAGTTATTGTGTTTCTATGTAGTCTGTCTCTTTG
Source organism: Semicossyphus pulcher (assembly GCF_022749685.1). Lineage (NCBI taxonomy): Eukaryota > Metazoa > Chordata > Actinopteri > Labriformes > Labridae > Semicossyphus > Semicossyphus pulcher. The sequence goes on from NW_027211681.1 coordinate 29,123,837, forward strand.
TGGTTGTTTTGTGTTTCTTTTTGGTTGTAATGTGTCTTTTTGTCTCTTTGTAGTTCTTCTTTGTGTCTTTGTAGTTCTTCTTTGCCTCTTTGAAGTTCTTCTTTGTGTCTTTGAAGTTCTTCTTTGCCCTTGTTTTGTAATATTGTTTTTCTGCCAGTTGCGTCTGTTGAGTCTCCCATCATGCACTGGGGCAGCAGCCCTCTGTTGGTGTTTCAGCCCTTGGCTCCTTCATACTCTCTCTGTGTAAAGCTGAAATACAGGCCGGTTCATTTCAATAATGAACATAGATGTTGTGTGTGTGTGTGTGTGTGTGTGTGTGTGTGTGTGTGTGTGTGTTCAAACAGAGGTACAGCGGTATCAGGGGAAAGCTAGCTGGTTAGCCACAGTCAGTGTTGAGCAGCTGTTAGCTCCAGACCAGGTGAGGCTGGTGCATCAGGTCTCTGAGCATTCATTCAATATTAATAAGTACTGTAAATATACGATAGATAATAAACAATATAATCAAACATACAACCAGCTGACACCTGATATCATTGAAGTTTTATCACAGGTGAGCTGATCATCTAACCTCACCTGAGACTTTAAACCTGGGATTACAGCGGTTCAGCGTGTCTGCTTAGTTTTCATACTGGTCATCAGGTGGACGTGTGTCTGTGGCAGAAGCTGTCGCTGCTGTCTGAGATATAATCTGTATGGAGGATTCTTTAGAGACGTGGTTCATGTGTCTGACTGTTCCTGTCAGAGAAAAGGTCATCAATAATGATCAATGACAATCAGAGTATTGGTTATCTTCAGCTTCATCAGGTCTCATGTTACGCTGACAGATTCAGGTCAAACTCAACTCATCAGGTATTCACTACTCTGAAGTACACACTGAAGTACACACTGACATACACACTGAAGTACACACTGACGTACACACTGACGTACACACTGAAGTACACACTGACATGCACACTGAAGTACACACTGACGTACACACTGACGTACACACTGACGTACACACTGACGTACACACTGATTTACACACTGAAGTACACACTGAAGTACATTAGAACGTTCCAGAACGTTTCAGAGCGGTTCAGAACGTTCCAGAGCGTTCCAGAACGTTTCAGAGCGTTTCAGAGCGGTTCAGAACGTTCCAGAACGTTCCAGAGCGTTTCA
>NW_027211681.1:29130000-29150000 GCF_022749685.1 Semicossyphus pulcher
GTGTCCTGTACCACCGGTGAAGCTTCTTCCCAGTGCAGCTACAGACCAAGTCAAAGCCGATGTGACTTTGTGCTGGGTTACATGTACTCTTTTTCATTCTTTTAAAATGACTGAGTTACTCCTGTTTGCATCAGAACCAGTCCAACCAAACTCCATTCAAAAAACAGTCATTTTAAAGTAGTGTTCTTGTGCTCTCACAGACAGACCTGACAAAGCATGAGCTCAGACTTTTTACAAACCTTCATCATGACGTGGTTCTTTCAGCGTCCTTTAACCCGTTTGTTTTGGGTTCGTAGCGCTGTGGTAAGACGAGCTCGTGTTGGCATCATTCAGTGGCATCATCATGAACGTGCAGAAAAGCACTCAGGGAATCGTCATGTTTTCATGTGTTTTAAAGTCATCCAGTGATTGTAGTGTTTCATGCTAACAGGAGCAGCTAACAGCTCACTCACTGTTCATGCAGACCCACAGACTCAATGTGTTTTTTCATCTGTATAACCTTTTCCCCTCCCACTAAATACATAAACAAACAAACTGCGCTGACCGTAAAACTGGAGAACTAATTAATATTTTAACATCAAAGGAAACAAACATTTCACAGACTAACAGTAGCTAACAGCTAACTCCACAGCATCATTATTCTTCCTGCCTCAAAGCATTATGGGAACTGTTGTTTTCACAATTTAGAGCAAGATTATCAACAATACAGGAAATAAGAGAGAGTAACTTTATATTATTAATGCTGACATCAGAGCCTGAAGGCGTCATGTGCTGTACCTCCTGTAGATGTCCTGTAACACTGTGTGTACAAGCAGGAATAATAATGAATAATTCAGGGGCTCAGACGCGTCTCTTTGTTCTCCGTCTCTTCGCTTACAGACGTGATGTAACGATGACATCATCAGTCAACGCTCCGTCACGGCAGTTTTGTGACAAACGCTCGCTGAGGCGTAAAAACTGGGTCAGGCGCTATAGTCGAGGTTACCATGGCAACGGGAGCAGTAGGTCACAGAGGAGGAAGCTGTCTGCTGCTGCGGCTTAGGCATGCTGGGAAACGTATTCTACTCTGAGATATCTGTTGACTCTTAGCGATAACTCAATCAGTGATCGTCTCGGGTGCTTTCTTCAACTATGTTGGAGCCAAAAAAAATCCCAGAATGCACTGCTGTATTTTGTCTTTAGATGATATCAGAATCAATGTCAACAAATCAGCCTGAAGCAGTTTTATTACTTAATAAAGATCATCGTTTAATCAGACTGAGAGTCTGCAGCCGGCTGAAAGCTCTGTGAACCCCAAACACTGAGGAGATTTATTGACTTATTTTAAACCTGTTTTACACGTTTGCTCTCAATGACCCAAAAACAAAAACTGTGTGTGAGTGTCTCCAGTAGATGTGTTCATCCTGCAGCAGTGAAACAGGCTGTAATGGCTGTAACATAATTCTTGATGGGTCAAAGGTCATCCACTAAAAGTTCTTGTTGTTTCCACTGACAGGCTCAGATTGTTATTCTAAGTGTGTGACAACATGACAGAAAGGATCCCTACAGAGATAGACCTTTTTGTTACAGAGGAAGATGATTGTTTTAACCACACACAGACGTTACATCGCTCTCTGCACACACACCAGACTCCATTCAGAAAAACACTGATTTAAGCTCTCAGCACACAGGAGCTGCTGCTCTGCTGCTGCATTTATCAGTTTGTTTGTTTGTGTGATGATTTGACTTCAGTGTTTTTAATACTCAGTTCAGATCCAACACAATATTTGTGTAACACACAACAACACAAACTAACGGATGGAGGACGAGGTACATTAGAAAGAGCTCAGGTGTTTTTGAGTCTGGTGTCTTCTGAACTGTTTCACATCCTTTTGTTTTCCATGTCACAAAACAACCACTCACACAAAGTAAGACAGTAAAGAGAAAATCCAACAGTCGTCTGACTGATCAACCTGTCAAACCTTTGAACCCTGACCTGTGTGACACGTTTGATGTCCGTAAAGAGAGTGATTACGTTTGGCTTCACCTGAAGGGAGAAAAACAGTTTTTGTAACCAAAGTGGCCGACATGAGGAAGGTCAAACATCTGTTTATTCTGATGAGCTGTTTGATTCATGTCCTTTAATTTGAGGTAAAGGTTAAAGGTCACCTTCTGTTTCCTCCCTCAGGTTCTCTGCGAGGATGTGGCAGTGAGCATGCGCAGAGCGCTGATCGTTACCATGGTGATATATGGCGGCGGCCAGGCGTGCAGCGGGCCAGACAACTGCTCCACCCACAGCGGGTCCAAAGACTACTGCTACTCAGCCCGCATTCGCAGCACGGTGCTGCAGGGGCTGCCGTTCGGAGGGGTGCCCACCGTGCTCGCCCTCGACTTCATGTGCTTCCTGGTGAGTCACTGCACGCACTCAGTGCGACACAGCCGGTACGACTGTAGAGTTAGAAGACTAGCTCTGTGTTCAGCGCGGTCTGATTTAAGAAAATAACATTTAATACTTCTTTTATAAATCAGAAAGGATGACCATAATCCTCAGATTAATCTGTATCGTGCAGTGGTTAGCGCTGCAGCCTCACAGCTATCAGGTTCCCGGTTCGAGTCCCAGTTCAGACGTAGCGGGCCTTCCTGTGTGGAGTCTGCATGTTCTCCCCGTGCATGTGTGGGTTCCCTCCGGGTGCTCCGGCTTCCTCCCGCAGTCCAAAGACATGCTCGTTAGGTTCACTGGTGACTCTGACCGTAGGTGTGAATGTGAGCGTGAAAGGTTGTCTGTTTCTGTGTGTCAGCCCTGTGATTGATAGGTGACCTGCCCAGGTGTGACCCGCCCAGGTGTGACCCCGCCTCTCGGGCAATGACAGCTCTGGGATAGGCTCTGGGATAAGCAGTATAGATAATGGATGTTAATAAAACGATCAACAAACACATTGAATCCTCCTGTTCAGGTGATGCGTCAGGTAGAGACATTCTTTATTTTATCAGAGCATCAAACAAACTGAATATCACTACATGTAAATTCTTATTAAATGGTGTTGCCATAGAAACAGCTCCGAGGCATTGTATTGAAAGTGGTGTGAGCGCAGTGTAACAACACAAACAGGGTTTGAAATGATTCCTCATAGAGCATCCTGATGCACTGAGCTGCTGATGAACTGTGATCCCGCTGGGGGCAGAGAGCTGCTGTCAGCCGATACTCCAGCTATCAGGAGAGAGAGGACGTTTCTGTTGTCCAGCTGCAAAGCCTCAGTGCATGATGGGAAACACCTGACTCTCCCTGATCCAGGAGCTGAGTGGTTCAGATGTTGGATCAAAAAGGATTTTATGTGTGACGATGTTTATCGGAGTGACATGTTGATGATGACAACGTTACACATGAGCATAATTAATGTTACACGTGTTTATCTGATCACCTGCCTGTCTCTCTCTCTCTCTCTCTCTCTCTCTCTACCTCACATCTCTCTCTCTCTCTCTCTCTCTCTCTACCTCACATCTCTCTCTCTCTCTACCTCACATCTCTCTCTCTCTCTACCTCACATCTCTCTCTCTCTCTCTCTCTCTACCTCACATCTCTCTCTCTCTCTCTCTCTCTCTCTCTCTCTACCTCACATCTCTCTCTCTCTCTCTCTCTCTCTCTACCTCACATCTCTCTCTCTCTCTCTCTCTCTCTCTCTACCTCTCATCTCTCTCTCTCTCTCTCTCTCTCTACCTCACATCTCTCTCTCTCTCTACCTCACATCTCTCTCTCTCTCTCTCTCTCTCTCTACCTCACATCTCTCTCTCTCTCTCTCTCTCTCTACCTCACATCTCTCTCTCTCTCTCTCTCTCTCTCTACCTCACATCTCTCTCTCTCTCTCTCTCTCTCTACCTCACATCTCTCTCTCTCTCTACCTCACATCTCTCTCTCTCTCTCTCTCTCTACCTCACATCTCTCTCTCTCTTTACCTCACATCTCTCTCTCTCTCTCTCTCTCTACCTCACATCTCTCTCTCTCTACCTCACATCTCTCTCTCTCTCTACCTCACATCTCTCTCTCTCTCTCTCTCTCTCTACCTCACATCTCTCTCTCTCTCTACCTCACATCTCTCTCTCTCTCTCTCTCTCTCTACCTCACATCTCTCTCTCTCTCTCTCTCTCTCTACCTCACATCTCTCTCTCTCTCTACCTCACATCTCTCTCTCTCTCTCTCTCTCTACCTCACATCTCTCTCTCTCTCTCTCTCTCTCTACCTCACATCTCTCTCTCTCTCTACCTCACATCTCTCTCTCTCTCTCTCTCTCTACCTCACATCTCTCTCTCTCTCTCTCTCTCTACCTCACATCTCTCTCTCTCTCTACTTCACATCTCTCTCTCTCTCTCTCTACCTCACATCTCTCTCTCTCTCTCTCTCTCTCTACCTCACATCTCTCTCTCTCTCTCTCTCTCTACCTCACATCTCTCTCTCTCTCTCTCTCTCTACCTCACATCTCTCTCTCTCTCTCTCTCTCTACCTCACATCTCTCTCTCTCTCTCTCTCTCTACCTCACATCTCTCTCTCTCTCTCTCTCTCTACCTCACATCTCTCTCTCTCTCTACTTCACATCTCTCTCTCTCTCTCTCTACCTCACATCTCTCTCTCTCTCTCTCTCTCTCTACCTCACATCTCTCTCTCTCTCTCTCTCTCTACCTCACATCTCTCTCTCTCTCTCTCTCTCTACCTCACATCTCTCTCTCTCTCGTTATGATCATTGATTCATGACTTCAACAGTCCATCAGCTGATCAGCAGCTGTCCTCTCTGCAATGCATTGTGGGTCATCAGTGATGAGTCTGCAGATCAGTGCAGTGTGTAGTGTTAAATTAGGAAACAGGGTGCATTGTGGGAGCTGCTGAGTATGGACAGTCTGTGATGTTCACTGACTGTAGGAAAAATCAATACTGCAGCTTCATTGATCGCCCCACATCCCTCTCTGCTGCACAGGGAGACTCTTATTTTGGTAGTTTTCTCTTCTCTTCCTGTTATAAAGACGCTGCACTCCTCATGTGACATCACAGTGTCAGTGTTTTATTGTGTGTGTGACCTTTGACCTCTGACCTACAGTAACAGGAAGTCTTCCTCTCTCTTCTTCAGGTGCTGCTCTTCGTCTTCTCCATCCTGAGGAAGGTGGCGTGGGACTATGGCCGCCTGGCACTGGTCACCGACGCTGACAGGTAAACACACCTCTGATCAAAGGAAGAGTGATGTCATACAGGTGGGAGCCTTGAAATCACAGTCACACCTGTGTGTGTCAGAGTCTGATCTGTTTCCTTCCTCCAGCTTTTTTCTACATCGATCCTATAGAAGTCTATGAGAACATGCTCCTCCTCCTCTCCTGATGTATTCCCTCAGTAAACATGTTCCTAATGAGTTTATGGTCTCAGTCTCTAGTTTCAAGTCTTCTTCAACACAGCATGATGTTCAGTTAGTCACTGATGCTCCCATTGAGAGTCACACAGACCAGGAAAAGGGGCGGGGTTAGGGCGGGGCTACCTGTGATTGACAGGTCAGTGATCTATATCAAAGTTTTGGTTCGGCTGTTCTTTTTGTTAGCTATCATTTAGGGATGCACGATATTGGATTTTTTGCCGATATCCGATATGCCGATATTTCACAACTCATTTAGCCGATTACCGATATTTTTTTCCCGCACACCTAATTGCAGAGATCATCAACTCTCTTCTGTATTGGAATTAGCGTACAGTATAACGGTGATACTCTTGTCACATGTGTTACAACGGTCGGGGTGACGGGTCTTGAGATGGTTCATCAAGTTTGTAGTGTTGACAGACTTTGCCTTGGCAGCTCCTCGCATCACCGGAGCTGAGCAGTCATTGCAAAGAGCAGCTTTTCTGTCTTTTTCGGACACTTTGAAAAACTTTTGGCTTCTAACTCTCTCATGCTGCAGGTAGACACACGTGACGTCATCACGCTGCGCCGCGCAGGTCTTCTTCGCGCCGGGGACACTGCGCCGAGGTCGGGCATTTAATCAAGTATGCAGCAGCCCATTATTTTATCGGTTAATTATATCGGCGGATATCGGCGTGTTGTTTTTAAGCCAATATCCGCCGATACCGATAACGTGCCGATAATATCGTGCATCCCTACTATCATTAGCATACCAGTTACCTTGAATTACGGATTCACATTACTTACCAAACTAGCATTAGCTGGCCACTTAGCATTTGCTAACCCCTCTTTCCTCTTCAGCTCCACCCTCTTGTCTTAATATGGTCACTTCTGGCGTCAAAAACAAAGATGGCGACGGCTAAAAGGCCGAGTCCACTAACCAGTGTGTGACATCTCTTGTGACATCACGTTGGTTGGTCCGCAGATGTACAATCCTTTAACCTCTCCTCTTAATAAGGTTCTTCAGAACCTCTGACCTCATGACCTTTGACCCCTCAGGCGATGAAAGTGTAAACACAAAGCTTTGATTCTCTTTCTCTTTCCCTCCTGAAGACTGAAGAAACGTTTCAGCGACCTGGAGGAGCGGGAATAGTATGTTGCTGCTTCCTGTTTGTTCTGTCCTCCTCCTCCTCCTCCTCCTCCTCCTCCTCCTCCTCCTCCTCCTCCTCTTTCATTAACAGGGTTCTGCTCTCTGATTGGTGCACTAACACAACTTCTTCATTTCAGCTGTGTTTATTTGTGTGTTTCTGTATGGGGGGTTATAAGTGCGACATGGACGCCCATGTGTTGGTCTGAGGTTGTCACCTGTGGAGCGTCAGTAATGTGTAATAACTGCACAGTGTGATCTTAATCAACAAATGAGCGTCCGTCGTTCAGCAAACATTAGTTTAATGATCAAATTAGCCGCATGATTTGGCGTCTCTGTTGTCTGTATTTGAGCCTTTTTCTGCCTCTTGTCAGTAAAGACGAGTAAACAGTCACATTTAACAAGTTTTTACAGCAGGGTCTGAAGTGTTTCAGTGTGGCGCTAATCACCCCCCATACACCATGACTACTGACGTGATAATACGTGCGTGTGTGTGTGTGTGTGTGTGTGTGCGCAGTGTTTAAAGGGAGTCTCAGGGTGACTCTAATGTGGCTAATGTGCCGCTAACAGATGTGATGCTAACAGATGTGATGCTAACAGATGTGATGCTAACAGATGTGATGCTAACAGATGTGATGCTAACACTGCTCCACACTTCTCTTCGTTTTAACGTTAAATCAGCCGAAGACGAGACAGAGATAACTATGAGCCGGTCAAAAGGTAACGGGCTGTGTGTGTGTGTGTGTGTGTGTGTGTGTGTGTGTGTGTGTGTGTGTGTGTGTGTTGTAAACCCTTTGACGTGCTAGCTAGCTTGTTAGCTAACTCCACTCAAAAAACCCAAAACACTGTTAGCTAGCACGCTCACATCTGGAAGCAGCTGTCCTGTTTGTGGCAGCTTTCCAGATCAGAGTTCAGATTGTGAACGTTAAACTCAGAGACGTTGTTTTTGTTTGTAAGTCAGCTGTTTCCTGTCGCAGCGTCACTTCCTGCTGCTGGATGGAAAGTATTCCACTTCCTGTTAGCTCGTCAGTGATAAGTCCTGTGCTCAGATTCTAAGAGGTCACAATGTGGTTAGAGTGGCTACATGCTAACTGCTAACAGTCAGCTGACTGCCTCCTGTTTGTCTCCACAGCGTTGCCTCGGCGATGCACTCGGAGACGCCTGACCGCTACGAACGGCTGACCTCCGTCTCCAGCTCGGTCGACTTTGAACAGAGAGACAACGTAAGCACTCCTTCATCGTCCTTCCTCCACCTCCTCCTCCTCCTCCTCCTCCTACTCCAATTCATCACTGCATCGTGTGTGTGTGCATGCGTGTGCGTGTGTGCGTGTGTGCGTGCGTGCGTGTGTGTGTGTGTGTAGTAATGAGTGTATAAAAGCTGTGTGTTTGTCTCTGCAGGGTTTCTGCTCGTGGCTGACGGCCATCTTTAGAATAAAGTGAGTATCAAACACTCTGACGTGTCCAAACTGACACGTGTCAAATGTCACTTCTTCTTCTTTGTGTTGAGCAGAACAGTACAAACAGCCTGTTTGTGATTAGCGCCCCCCTGAGGTGATGGAGAGAATACTACATCGTTTTAAACAGAGAAACACTGAAGTTAAACTCTTAACAAGTTTCTGTTTGGACTCTGTCATCTGACCCTCCTCCTCTTCCACTTTCTCCTCCTCCTCCCCTTCCACTTCCACTTTCTCCTCCCCTTCCTCCTCCTCTTCCTCTTCCACTATGTCCTCCTCCTCCTCCTCCACTTCCTCCTCCTCCTGCAGGGATGAAGAGATCAGGGAAAAGTGTGGTGAGGATGCCGTTCACTATCTGTCCTTCCAGCGTCACATCATCGGGCTGCTGGTGGTCGTCGGCGTCCTCTCGGTCGGCATCGTCCTGCCCGTTAACTTCTCTGGCGACCTGCTGGGTGAGAACGACATCACAGAAACACCGACAGACAGAGGATCCAAACTTTATTTAACACACACAGAATTTAGAGGCACATAGCACTTTACCAGAGTCTTTCTGTATCTTTTAGTTGTACACTGTGACCCCTAGTGGGGTCCCAATCCTCAGGTTGGAAAACCTCTTATCTGAAGCACAGCGCCTCCTGCTGATTGGTTTGTTTGAGCTTTGTCATTCTTCTCTGCTACTGCTATCCACAGGGAATGTTTCAGCTTCAGACTGAACGTATTAGCCTGCTGCTACATTAGCTGCCCTTTGCTAACCACAAACAGATTACATGATGGTGCTGACGTAGAGCTACTCTGAGGCTAGCTAATGCTCGAGTTTAGACTAATAAACACATTCTGACTGTAAACAGAAACATCTCTGAGAAAAGGTAGAATGAGAAACACTGAGGAAACACCCGAGCTGACTGTAAGCCCCTGTCACAGATTTAAGCTAGCTGCATTAGCCTGTAGCTAGCTAGTTTCTAATGCTGACTTTGCTGATTTGTTTCCAGGTTATCGCTCAGCTGTTTGCGTTCTCTGACTCTTCTCTCACAGTGGTGTAAATGTCTGATGTTGTCCATGTGTTAGACTGTGTTCACTCTGTAGTTATACCTGCTCAGAGGTAATCTATCGATGTTGATCTATCGAAAACGTGTGAACAAGTTTACAGCCTGAAGTCTGCTCACTCTCACAGTGTTCTCACCTTGTTTCTGGTTTTAGTCAGAATCATTAGTAAAGATGCTTTCCTAAACCAAGGAGCGCCCGGACCTCCTTCTAAAGAAGGTAACAGTGGGATCAGAGCTGTAGGCCGTCTGCAGGCCTGCACCACTGTGGGTCTGTAGGTGTGTTTGCTGTCTGATGGTAGACGTGGTCTTAGCTGAACCTGGACTCCTGTCAGGTAGTTCACCTTGTAGCAGCAGTGATGTCAGAAGTACTCACTTCTTGTTCTTCAGGAGACTTCAAACATTCAAAATGTTGCTGGAGTCAAAGTAGAAACGTTGTTACGTCAAAGTGTCCTCAAAGTACCAAAAGTCCTCTTTAAACAGGCCGATACACATTAGTATTAGCACACATTAGCATGGTACATATGCATTCAAGTGTTTATCAGCTGGTCGAGCTGGAGCTCATCTTAATGACTTTATATGCTGCAGGGATGTTTGTAAGTTTATCCAGGGATCAATAAAGTTTAATTTCATTTTATTTATTTAACACATCATCATGATTACGTGTCTGCAGCTCTCAGATACATGCAGGAAGAAGTGCTCAGATTACATGTGCACTGAAGAATCAGCACTGAGTGTTGTCACTGTGTGGAGAAGTCTAGATCATTATTAGCCTTAGCATGTTAGCATTCCAGCCTGTTGACTTCTTCACAGTACAGGTGAAATAAAAACATTTGAAGTATGTTACACAAACACAGAACGTCTGACTTCTGCTGCTTTTTATTCCAGAAAACAACGCATACAGCTTCGGACGCACCACGATAGCCAACCTGAAGTCAGGGTGAGTCCATGATGAGTTCATCTCATCGATCATGTCATGAAGGGAGGCTGAAGTCAGGAGTGGTGACCGTCAGCTAGCCTTGCCTATTCACTATATTTAAACCTGGATCCATATTTCTACAGCTGCCTCAATCTGAAAGGTTCTTTGTGATAGCGTGTGATACAAACATCATGTTGGATCTAAACCCAAACTCACACAACAACACAAATAATCTAACAGATGGAGGCAGCATCAGACCAGTAACTCCTAGTTAAAGGTTAAATCAGTGTTTTTCTGAATGGAGTCTGGTGTGTGTGCAGAGAGCGATGTAACGTCTGTGTGTGGTTAAAACAATCATCTTCCTCTGTAACAAAAAGGTCTATCTCTGTAGGGATCCTTTCTGTCATGTTGTCACACACTTAGAATAACAATCTGAGCCTGTCAGTGGAAACAACAAGAACTTTTAGTGGACGACCTTTGACCCATCAAGGATTATGTTGCAGCCGTTACAGCCTGTTTCACTGCTGCAGGATGAACACATCTACTGGAGACATTCACACACTTTCTGTTCCTGTTAAACATTTGGAGCCAAACATATGAAATAAAAATAAGTTTAAAAATAACAGAATGCTCATCATTAAAGGAGGACAAGATCAGGCAGTTTCTCTTGTCCACTACCTGGAAATGTGTCTTGAAAAGATGTTGCAGAACTTTGCAGAACTTACAGCAGCAGGTCCAGGAGGTTTGGCCTAGCTTAGCACAAAGACTGGAAGCGGGGGGAAACTGTTAGCATAGCTTAGCACGAAGACTGGAAGCGTGGGGAAACTGTTAGCATAGCTTGACACAAAGACTGCAAGTGGGGGGAAACTGTTAGCCTAGCTTAGCACAAAGACATGAAGTGGGGGGGGAACTGTTAGCCTAGTTTAGCACAAAGACTTGAAGTGGGGGGGAACTGTTAGCCTAGCTTAGCACAAATAATGGAAGCGGGGGGGAAACTGTTAGCCTAGCTTAGCACAAAGACTGGAAGCGGGGGGGAAACTGTTAGCCTAGCTTAGCACAAAGACTTGAAGTGGGGGGGAAACTGTTAGCCTAGCTTAGCACAAAGACTTGAAGTGGGGGGGAACTGTTAGCCCCGCTTGGATCTTGATTTGAGATGTCCTTGTGTCCAGGACGAACCTGCTGTGGCTCCACACTTCGTTTGCCTTCATGTATCTGCTCCTGACCGTCTACAGCATGAGGAGACACACGTCCAAGATGCACTATAAGGAAGACGACCTGGTGGGAACACACACACACACACACACGCACACACACACACACACACACACACACAAACACACACACACACAATGAAACACATTAATTTTGAACCACATACAGGAAGTGTTGTGTTTTTTTATCTGCTGTTTGGTTCTTAATCCCAGTTTTGTGTCTTGCAGGTGAAGCGCACATTATTCATTAACGGCATCTCTAAGTACGCAGAGGAGACTCAGATCAAGCAGCACTTTGAGTGAGTTCTTCTGCCTCATTAAAGGGTCCTGATCTTTAAACACTGAAATGAGGTGTTCAGATGAAACACAGGTTCGGTGTTTCAGTGTGTGTCTGCGTCTGTGTTCAGACCTGACTGACGTTTTCTTTCATCAAACGTGATGAAATGTTGAAATGAGGTTTTCTAACTCAAACTCACACAGGCTGTTTCTGAGGCTGCTGTTGTTGTTGTTTTTCTTCAGGCAGGCGTACGAGAACTGCACGGTGCTGGAGGCTCGGATCTGCTACAACGTGGCCAAACTGATGTCTCTGAACGCCGAGAGGTGAGACACACAGAGCCCAGTGCATGCTGGAATATATATATATATATATATATATGAGTATACAGTTTCTTTTAGCTGAATTAGCCTCACCTGCTGTGGATGTGTGTGTGCGCATGTGTGTCAGGAAGAAGACGGAGCGCAGTAAGAAGTTCTTCACTGACCTGATGGCGAAGGAACACGTTCCCACCATGATCAACCCCAAACCCTGCGGACATCTGTGCTGCTGCGCCATCACTGGCTGCGAGGAGGTGAAGCTAACGCTAACGCTCTGTTCACATATGCGCATTCACAGCCGCTTCTCGTTAGCCGTTAAGCTAGCAGGCATAGTTATAATAAATCAGCTGTGAGTGATTATCAGAATCAAGTTCATTGCTGAGTAGGTTCACTACTTTGACTTGGTGTTTAGCTGCAGAACAAAAAACACAGACGGAGAATAAAGATCAAACAAAGCAGTTTAACAGCAGCACTCCTGCTGTCAGTGAACTTCAGCAGAATAAGATTAAAGATATAAGAAAGCAATATAATACAGAATATTACAGCAGGTGTAATTAATGAGCTGTGTAGGTGTGAAGGTTTGTGCAGGATGATGTAGTGCAAATGTTTAACAGTGTAAAATTAAAAACAGTGTAAACAGACAGTGTGTAGTCCAACTGTCCGTTTATGTAGCCACAGCATTAACCAGCACCAGGATGAGGTGCTGGCTAAGGCTAACAGGCTAACTGTAGTGTCGCACAAATGATAAAACATGTCATGGGCTAAATAAGAAAATAATTTGGGGTACAATTTGATCAGGTCTGATCTGTGTGTTGTTGTGAGGGTTAGCATGTTAGCAGTAATGTCGCTGTTCACCTTTGACCTGCAGGAGGAGGCGGTCAGCTTCTACACCAAGAGGGAGGCTAAGCTGAAGGAGGAGTACAGGAAGGAGAAGGAGAAGGTCCACACCAAACCTCTGGGGATGGCCTTCGTCACCTTCCAGAACGAGGCCATGACCGCAATGTAGGACACAACACAACCCCGCCCATTCATCTATCCCCGCCCCATTTATCTAACCCCGCCCATTCATCTAACCCCGCCCATTCATCTATCCCCGCCCCATTTATCTAACCCCGCCCATTCATCTATCCCCGCCCCATTTATCTAACCCCGCCCATTCATCTAACCCCGCCCATTCATCTATCCCCGCCCCATTTATCTAACCCCGCCCATTCATCTAACCCCGCCCATTCATCTATCCCCGCCCCATTTATCTATCCCCGCCCATTCATCTAACCCCGCCCATTCATCTATCCCCGCCAATTTATCTAACCCCGCCCATTCATCTATCCCCGCCCCATTCATCTATCCCCGCCCCATTCATCTAACCCCGCCCATTCATCTAACCCCGCCCATTCATCTATCCCCGCCCCATTTATCTAACCCCGCCCATTCATCTATCCCCGCCCCATTTATCTAACCCCGCCCATTCATCTAACCCCGCCCCATTCATCTAACCCCGTCCATTCATCTAACCCCGCCGCATTCATCTAACCCCGCCCATTCATCTAACCCCGCCCCCTTCATCTAACCCCGCCCCCTTCATCTATCCCCGCCCCATTTATCTAACCCCGCCCCATTCATCTAACCCCACCCCATTCATCTAACCCCGCCCCATTCATCTAACCCCGCCCCATTCATCTATCCCCGCCCCATTTATCTAACCCCGCCCCATTCATCTAACCCCACCCCATTCATCTAACCCCGCCCCATTCATCTAACCCCGCCCATTCATCTAACCCCGCCCCATTTATCTAATCCCGCCCATTCATCTAACCCCGCCCCATTCATCTAACCCCACCCCATTCATCTAACCCCGCCCCCTTCATCTATCCCCGCCCCATTTATCTAACCCCGCCCCATTCATCTAACCCCGCCCCATTCATCTAACCCCGCCCCATTCATCTAACCCCGCCCATTCATCTAACCCCGCCCCATTTATCTAACCCCGCCCATTCATCTAACCCCGCCCATTCATCTATCCCCGCCCCATTTATCTAACCCCGCCCATTCATCTATCCCCGCCCCATTTATCTATCCACGCCCATTCATCTAACCCCGCCGCATTCATCTAACCCCGCTGCATTCATCTAACCCCGCCCATTAATCTAACCCCACCCCATTCATCTAACCCCGTCCCATTCTTCTAACCCCGCCCATTAATCTATCCCCGCCCCATTTATCTAACCCCGCCCATTCATCTAACCCCGCCCCATTCATCTAACCCCACCCCATTCTTCTAACCCCGCCCACCAAGCGTCTGAAAAGACAAAAGAGAATTTTACATGAAATCTTTTTTACATTTCTATTTTAATGTTTGATTGGAGTTAAATCTGATTCATTCTTGTTGTAGTCTCTGGTGTAGAATACATTTATACTTCTCTGACCCCGCCCTCTCTCTCTGGCCCCGCCTCTCTGCTTTCACAGTATTCTGAAGGACTTTAACGCCTGTCAGGTTCAGGGCTGTCGGTGTCGTCAGGAGCCTCGGTCCTCTCAGTTCAGCGAGTCTCTTCATGTTCACAACTGGAGCGTTTCGTATGCACCTGACCCGCAGAACGTCCGCTGGTACGTCCATAAGCTCCACCCACCTGAGACCACCACATACACCAAACAAACACACCCAGCACCCTCACCTGATGTGTCCCGGTTTCTTCCCGCAGGGAGCACCTGTCACTGGGCGGGATCTCCTGGTGGATCCGCTGTTTCATCATTAACTGCATCCTCTTCATCCTGCTCTTCTTCCTCACCACGCCCGCCATCATCATCTCCACCATGGACAAGTTCAACGTCACCAAGCCCGTCGAGTATCTCAACGTAAGAGACGCTGACAGCTGTGTGTCCCACTGAGCAGATCTTCAGGAGTGATGGGGAACGTTTGAAATGATCGGATGTTTTCTGACTCTCTGCTGCTGTTTGTTTGTGTGTTTGTTGTTGTGTTTGTTGTTGTGTTTGTTGTTGTGTACAGAACCCCATCGTCACTCAGTTCTTCCCCACTCTGCTGCTCTGGGCTTTCTCCGCTCTGCTGCCAACTATCGTCTACTACTCGGCCTTCTTCGAAGCTCACTGGACCAGGTAACCCCGCTGCTACACAGAACAACAGAATCAGTACTGCAATACAGAACCAGAACTACAACATGATTCGACCCTTGATTCGACCCTTGATTTGACCCTTGATTTGATCCTTGATTTGACCTTGGTTTCACCTTGGTTTAGCCCCTATTTAACTCTGGTTTAGCCCTGATGAGCCTGACCCTTGACTTGCCCTCGGTTTACCCTGATTTCATCCTGGTTATCCCGGTCCTGGTTATGGTTTCCCTCTGGTTTCAAATTGACCTTGATTTCACCCAATTTCAACCCACTTTGACCCTTGTTATACCCTGGTTTCACCTTGCTTTGACCCCTATTTGACCATGGTCTTAGCTTGCTTTCACCTTGATTTAACCCTTATTTAACCCCTGGTTTGACCTGTTTTGACCCTTGATTTAAGCCAGATTTTACCTTGGTTTCACCTTGATTTGACCCCTATTTGACCCTTGATTTAAGCCTGATTTTACCTTGGTTTCACCTTGACTTGACCCCGGTTTGACCTCTTGAGTTTGTTTGTAGGTCTGGTGAAAACAGGACGACGATGCACAAATGCTACACCTTCCTGATCTTCATGGTTTTGTTGCTGCCGTCTCTGGGACTCAGCAGGTAATAAAACTGTTTGCTGGAAGAATCCATGCCTGAATGACCTTTGACCTTTCAGTCCTCACTCACACCTCACTGATCTGTGTTTTTTTCCAGTCTGGATGTTTTCTTCCGCTGGCTCTTTGATAAGAAGTTTCTGGATGACGCCACAGTCAGATTTGAGTAAGTTACTGTTGACATGATACCATGTTGTGTGTTGTTCACTCTTTGACTGTTCGTCATCAGTCGTAGGATTTTCTAATGGTGGCTCTGCGTCCTCTTCAGGTGCGTCTTCCTGCCGGATAACGGAGCGTTCTTCGTCAACTACGTCATCGCCTCTGCGTTCATCGGTAACGCCATGGACCTGCTGAGGATCCCCGGTCTGCTCATGTACATGATCCGCCTGTGCCTCGCTCGCTCCGCCGCCGACCGTCGTAACGTCAAGAGGGTGAGGACAAACTGTGACCAGCAGGACAGACGCTGACGGGGATTAGTTTGATAAAGTAACAGGACTTACCACCTGTACTGAGGACGACACAGAGGAGGAGCCAGTGTGTTATTGTAGAGGCCTCAGAGACACACAGGACACATAGTCTGTTATTGTCTCCATGTGCAGCCTAGACGAAGAAGCTCCATCCATCAGTTGAGTTTGTGTGATGAGTGCCTCGGCCTCCTGGGGGCGCTGCTGTGTCTCTGACCTGTACTAACTGTTGTCTCTGCTCTCTGCAGCATCAGGCCTACGAGTTTCAGTTCGGAGCGGCGTACGCCTGGATGATGAACGTCTTCACCGTGGTGATGGCGTACAGCATCACCTGCCCCATCATCGTCCCCTTCGGTCAGTCTCAACTACACAAAATCCCATAATGCACTGCTCTGTCTACACTTGTAGTACAGCATCAGTTCGTTGTTTTAGTGTGACTGTGATATGAGCACAGTCAGCACCCGTCACACAGCCGACCAAACACGTGATCATTACTGACTCTCCAGCTCACCTGTCCCCCTGCAGGTCTCATGTACATGCTGCTGAAACACCTGGTGGACAGGTACAACATGTACTACGCCTACCTGCCCTCCAAACTGGACAAGAAGATCCACTCGGGAGCCGTCACACAGGTGGTGGCAGCACCCATCCTCTGCCTCTTCTGGCTGCTCTTCTTCTCCACTGTACGCACAGGTAAGCCCCGCCCCCTGCTGGCCAAACCAAAGAACCACCATCCAGAAAGACCAGATCAAATCCAAAGTTTAAATCAAATTCTCAAACTCTGAAAAATAAGTCCCAAAGCCTGCAGTTCCTCTGGTGTCCACTTGAGGCTGCCTCCAGCAGTGAGTCAGTCCCCATAGAGCCCCATGTTAAACTTTACAGCAGAAATAAACATGTTTACAGCCTGGTACAAAAAACAGTTTGGGTCTCTATAGCTCATTTCTCTCTTCATGACAACTGTACGGGGAGAATCTTTATACAGCTCACCTGTTTACATTATATTAAGGCTTAAAGTGATGCAGCATTAGGGGCGTGGCCTCTTTGAGTGACAGGTGTACGGGGAGAATCTTTATAGAACTCACCTGTTAAACTCATATAAACATGCATTACAGGACAACTTCAATGTTTGTGTAGTTGTTGTTGCTGAAAGCTAGCTAATGCTAACTGCTAATTTGCCTGCAGGGTTTGAGACGCCGACCTCCATGTTCACTCTGGTGGTTCTGATCGTCACCATCGTGGTCTGTTTATCTCACGTCTGCTTCGGGCACTTCAAGTACCTCAGTGCTCACAACTACAAGGTACAACATGCTAACTGCTTCATGAGAGGTTCAGTGTGACACATAAACGTTGTTTTGTTCAGTGTCTCACTCCGTGTCTCTGCTTCAGATCGACACCAAGGAGACCGACGTGGACACCATCGAGAACGGACGTCCAGCTCGCCCCTCGTCTTCCCCCACCACCAAATCTCAGGTGAGTGAATGTATCCTGTTCTCTTATTAGCGTGCTACAAACTAGCTGTTCTAGTTGAGTTCATTAGCTTTCCTGTTCGTCCTGACGTCATTCTGGTTCTGGTGCTTGTGTTGAGCTTTCTGACAGAGCAGCAGTAGTTCTTGAGTTCATTAGCTTACTAAAAAACTAGCTTTGGTTCTTTTCTTTGCTGACAGATACACACTGTCCTTTGGTTTATTGGCTCTCTAAATAAGTTCCCCTGATTGCTTGTTTTATTAGCCGGCTAACACTTCCTGTTCTCGAGTCAGGAGCCAAACCCTGAGCTTTCCACTAACTCGTCATAAACGAGTCGATGGCGCTGATGTTTGGTTCTTTTGCTACATTTTCTGTGGAAGTCAGAATAAAGAAGTTCTGCGGTGTGAAACCCGTCCTGGTTCTGATGCTAACGTGCTAACCTGTGTGTTGTGTGGTGGTTCCAGCAGCAGCAGCAGCAGCAGCAGCAGATGTACATCGCCCAGGTGCTGCAGGACCCAAACTCAGACGAGCCGGGGGGCGGCAGCGGCGAGGAGGACCGAGGGTCGTCCCAGG
Organism: Semicossyphus pulcher; assembly: GCF_022749685.1. NCBI lineage: Eukaryota > Metazoa > Chordata > Actinopteri > Labriformes > Labridae > Semicossyphus > Semicossyphus pulcher. The sequence continues at coordinate 29,147,940 of NW_027211681.1, forward strand.
ACGAGGAGATGCTGAACGGAGGGAACAGCATCAACGAGGCGGATTTTCAGTCAGGGGAGGACAGTCTGATAGCCAACGAGGTCCACCAGTAGCAGGGGGTGGGGCTAGAGGGAGAGGGCGGAGCTTAAGGGTCTTTGCTCATGCAACAGTAAAAAAAAAGCTGACTGGAGAATCACTACACGTACAAACACACATACAGATAGTCTGACACGGTTAGCTCCTCCCCCTCCCAGCTCGAAGACTTGACCCTGACCTTCGACGCCGGCGCCGGGTCGCCACAACCAGTCCTGCACGCCTGTGGACACTTGATGGACAGACTGTCTCCACAGGAAATCACTGTACATAACCACAGAGCCAAAAGTTTTTCTCTTGTTTGTTTTCTCGGGGTGGGGGGCGGGGTTTAAAAATTCGTGCCTGGGCTGGATTTCGTTCGTTCGCACTCGTGTCTTGACTCCTCATAGGTTACCGGGACTCGACCTGTCGAGGGGTCAAAGCTGACCCTGTTTATTTCTCGGCCTGGTGGACGACTTGAAACGAACACCCGTCGCCGCCGTCCTCCAACATCAGAGTGCTGAATATCTCGCCAACCGCCAGCTCTCGTAGTGTTAGACGCCTCGCTTACGCAGACGCATCGCAGACTCTTCCCTGTTTGCCGGTTTCTTTTTCTGTTTCGTGGAACCTGTGAGTCGTGGATGTTCGGGTTTGTTCAACACATCACCTGGAAGTTTTGGATTTCTTTGACCTGCCAAGCTTTCGCTGCATGTTGTTCAAAGTTCTGTCTGGATTAATGACGTCGCCTCCTTCGGATGAAGTCATCTATGGCAGGACTGCAGTGGCCAATGACATGGCCAGATTCCCACCCTGATCTCAGCAGCACATCCTCCGACCTGCAGGATCAGCTTCCTGCTTCGGTTGGACCGTCCCTACGAACTGGACTCAACACGACTTCTTTTTGATTTCACCTGAACTACCTTAAATCAAGAGAACGGCGTGTTAGTGTCTGTGTCGGTTAGCAATCAAACTCTTTCATTCATGGACACTTTGTGCGACGCTCGGACGCTTCAGCAGCAGCGGGAATCCAGTCGTTTGAGTCGGGTAGACGCAGAAGAGCAGCGCTTTTTGTCCGGGCGGTCTAACCTCATCGCCTGAAGCTGTCAGGATTCTCAAGGGAAATGTTTCTGTGTGTGTGTGTGTGTGTGTGTGTGTGTGTGTGTGTGTGTGTGTGTGTGTGTCCTGTAGCTTATCGTACATCAGCCAGCATCATGAAGGGTGCAACAACATCACCTGGTAACCCAGACGCCCCAGCGAGGCACCCTGCCAACGAGCTGCAGTGCTCCTCGAAGCGTCCGCTGTAGAGTTTCTGCACTGAGATGATTTTTTTTCACTTTGGTTTAAAAAAAGAGACTGAATCGTGTTTGAGCTTCACGTCGTCAACGACAACAACAGTCTGATTCCACTAGAGACAGGTCCAGGGGGTGTTTAGCCTAGCTTAGCACAAAGACTGGAAGCAGAGGGAAACTGCTAGCCTAGCTCCATGCATCTTCTAATGTGTGTTTGTTGTTGCAGCATATTAAAATTAAAAGGTTAATTGTCTTTAGCTGCAAGGCTCTAATGGGAGCCCTACCCTGTTGCATTATGGGAAATGGAGTCTCCCCTTAATGGACATGTAAGGTCAGAATATCTCTGCTCAGATTTGAACCGTTCCTTGTTTCATCTCTTTGAAGCACCCAAACAAACTCCGACCCTTGACCCTGACTGACCTTTTATACATGTTTTCAAATGTGGGTCACGATATTTTGGCTCTGATCTGACCCTAGTGGGAAATTTATGAAGTACACAGAAATGACACACTAGTACAGCAGCACTTATTATTGGCTGAAACAGAAACAGGAAGCGAGTCAGAGCGGCGACGTGACGACGACGACACGGACTCAGGTGTTTGTTTCCCTGAAATCTAAACTAATGTTTACATCAGTTTTTGTTGTTTTCTTTTTCTCATGTTCTGCAGACTGTGTGTGTGTGTGTGTGTGTGTGTGTGTGTGTGTGTGTGTGTGTGTGTGT
>NW_027211681.1:29155000-29245000 GCF_022749685.1 Semicossyphus pulcher
ACACACACACACACACACACACACACTGTGAACACACACACACACACACTGTGAACACACACACACACTGTGAACACACACACACTGTGAACACACACACACTGTGAACACACACACACACACACACACACTGTGAACACACACACACTGTGAACATACACACACACACACACACACTGTGAACACACACACACACACACACACACACACTGTGAACATACACACACACTGTGAACACACACACACACACACACACACACACACACACACACTGTGAACACACACACTGTGAACACACACACAAACACACACTGTGAACATACACACACACACTTTGAACACACACACACACACTGTGAACACACACACACACACTGTGAACACACACACACACACACACACACACACACACACACACACACACACACAAACACACACACAAACACTGTGAACACACACACACACACACAAACACTGTGAACACACACACACACACACACACACACACACACACACACACACACACACACACACAAACACTGTGAACACACACACACACACACACACAAACACACACACTGTGAACACACACACACACACACACACACACACTGTGAACACACACACACACACACACACACACACAGACACACACTGTGAACACACACACACACACACACACACACACACACACACACACACACACACACAGACACACACTGTGAACACACACACACACACACACTGTGACCTGAAATCTTTACAGACAGGAAACAGCTGACTGACCTGCTCCGTCTCCATGGAAACGCCAGGAAACAGCGCCTGCAGCGCTGCCTGGAAGTCCACGCGCAGGGATGCACAGCTGGACTCGGCCTCAGCCTGAAGCACAAAGAAACAAACATGTAAACAAGTGTTTGTTAGAGAGTAAACAAACCTTCACAATAAGAGTCTTTTCATGTTTAATAAACTTTCTGTCTTACTGACCAGCGCTGCTTTAAGCTCCGCCTCCCGCTGCTCACTCAGACGCTCTGCTTCCGAAAACGCTACCGCCGACACCGCCATTTTCTCCTCCAGCTCCTGAAGAAACCAAGATGGAGGGCAGACACTCAGGTGACTTCTCTCGTCCGTCCTTTAAAGACTCTGACCAGCTCCTCTCAGACTGTCAGTCATTCATGACCTTATATGACGTGTTTGGACTCACGTTGCCGTGGTTACGAGCCTGCTGCAGCTCTTCCTCCAGACGCAGCAGCTGAGAGTCTTCCTCCAGACTGATCACACACACACACACACACACACACACACACACGTTGACATGAGTCATAACTAGAACACTGACAGAGCAGCTCCAGCATGTGACAGGTGTGTTTGTTACCTTTCAAACGGCTGCTCAGACTCCGTCTCACTTCCTGATCCCTGCAGAGCACAGACATGTTGTGATGTCACAGTGATGTCATCAGCCCGCGTGTTCACAACACAAACTTACACAACTAAACTAAACGCTAACATTTGAGCTGTGCTAGCTAGCTTACTCGGCTAACGTTAGCTTCCTGAGCAGGTGGAAACCTCAGAACAGATCAGTGTCCGTGTTCTCCACGTGTGCGAGTCACTCATATCAAGCTGCTCGTAGTTACGCTTTAAACGTGTGAACGCAGCGTGACACTACAAACACACTGAGCTCTTTGTAGACACAGAATTGCTCTCCATGTTCACAGGTGAGGTACACCTGAGCACTGATGGAGGATGTGTCTGGATGTTAAACAGAACATGTGACATTAAAGACATCATGAAAACGCCTGCAGGAGGATAAAGACAGGTACAATGTGGAGGTGTGTTTAGCTTCAAACATGAGTTCAAACGTACGTCTCTGTGAGTCTGAGCCGCAGCTGCTTCCTCCTCCTGCTTCACTCTGAGGACACACACACACACACACACACACACACACACACACACACACACGCACACACACACATACACAAACATCAGCTGGTTACAGACGTCTCTCTCCAAACACACATCAGGTGAGCGCTCAGCGATTCCACACCTCTCTGACTGCGATGATGTCAGCAGCTGTAACTCCTCCCTCAGCTGAGTTAGCTCCGCCTCCAGGGTGACCACCTGCTCGTCTCTGCACTGCACACTGACAGGAAGTGACACAGGAAGTCATGATACAGTCCACCGACGCTCAACAACACCTGAACTCAGTTATTTTATTAATAATACAAAGACTCGTACCTGTTCTTCAGCTGCTCCACTTCAGACGACCTGTCCGCCTGCAGACACACACGCACACACACACACACACACACAGTGATAACCTCAGAGTGCACTAAATGACACTTATTTCACATTCATGGGAACTTTAAACGTTTTTATTTCACATGTGATGATTGAAGTTCTCCAGCAGGGGGAGCCGCTCAGTTATTCATCTGCTTTAATCAACATGAACCACTCAAAGGAGCTGATTGAGAACAGTAGCATTATTACAGACATGCTCATCAGGGCGTTAGTCACACGATGAAGCTGTTCAGGTAGTTACCTGGACTGCAGCCTGGCTCTCCAGCTGAACCTTGAGCTCCTGCAACTCAGTCTCTTTAGACGCCAGCGCCCCCTGCAGCTCTGAGGAGCAAACAGCAGGAAGAACAGCACAATCACGTCAGACGCACTTTGAGAGCTTATTGTCAGCTCGTTTTTGTTAGCTCGATTTTGTTAGCTCGTTTTTTTGTTAGCTCGTTTTTGTTAGCTCGATTTTGTTAGCTCGATTTTGTTAGCTCGTTTTTGTTAATTTGTTAGCTCGTTTTTGTTAGCTTGTTTTTGTTAACTCATTTTTGTTAGCTTGTTTTTGTTAGCTCATTTTTGTTAGCTCGTTTTTGTAAGCTCGATTTTGTTAGCTCATTTTTGTTAGCTCGATTTTGTTAGCTCGATTTTGTTAGCTCGTTTTTGTTAATTTGTTAGCTCGTTTTTGTTAGCTTGTTTTTGTTAACTCATTTTTGTTAGCTCGTTTTTGTTAGCTCGATTTTGTTAGCTCGATTTTGTTAGCTCGTTTTTGTTAATTTGTTAGCTCGTTTTTGTTAGCTTGTTTTTGTTAACTCATTTTTGTTAGCTTGTTTTTGTTAGCTCATTTTTGTTAGCTCGTTTTTGTTCATTTGTTTTTGTTAGCTCATTTTTGTTAGCTTGTTTTTGTTAGCTCATTTTTGTTAGCTCGATTTTGTTAATTTGTTAGCTCGTTTTTGTTAGCTCGATTTTGTTAGCTCGTTTTTTTGTTAGCTCGTTTTTGTTCATTTGTTTTTGTTAGCTCATTTTTGTTAGCTTGTTTTTGTTAGCTCATTTTTGTTAGCTCGATTTTGTTAGCTCGATTTTGTTAGCTCGTTTTTGTTAATTTGTTAGCTCGTTTTTGTTAGCTTGTTTTTGTTAACTCATTTTTGTTAGCTTGTTTTTGTTAGCTCGTTTTTGTTAGCTCGATTTTGTTAGCTCGTTTTTGTTAATTTGTTTTTGTTAGCTCGTTTTTGTTAGCTTGTTTTTGTTAACTCATTTTTGTTAGCTCGTTTTTGTTAGCTCGATTTTGTTAGCTCGTTTTTGTTAATTTGTTTTTGTTAGCTCGTTTTTGTTAGCTTGTTTTTATTAGCTCGTTTTTGTTAATTTGTTTTTGTTAGCTCGTTTTTGTTAGCTCATTTTTGTTAGCTCGTTTTTGTTAGCTCGTTTTTGTTAATTTGTTTTTGTTAGCCTCTTGAGCAGTGACAGTTAATATGCACCAACAGACTCTTAAGACCGAAACCCAAACAGCTGACAGAAGAGGCTTCATGCTAAAAGAAACACTGACCGCTAACAGTAGCAGCTTCCTGCTGTGACACTTTCAGCTCTGAACAAACTTCTGCCAGTCGCTGCTGCAGAGCACGCTCAGTGTCTGCATTGACCAGCTGCAGAGAGGGGAAGAAAACACGGGTCATTTCCTGTTAACAGCAGATCCGCGTCACACTTTTAATAAGGAGTTTTTTCTGTCCCGACATGGACATGTGATATTTCAGACCACAGTTCGGTCTCTCTGACCTGTGCTTTGGCCAGTTCTTGCTCGGCGGCAGCCATCTTGGTCTCCAGGCTCTTCCGGAGCTCCTCATCAGCCCGCAGAGCGTTGGAGCGCTCGGTCAACTCCCGACCCAGTCGGACACAGTCCTGCCTGAGACGGGCGAGCTCCGCGTTCTGCCTGCAGGAGGGGCAGACGACACGACAGAGACCATTTCAGCACTTGACATGAAGCACTTCTTCAATCATCAGTAAAACAATAAAAGAATTACAAATCCCAGAAAGCATTGCTGTAAGAACAAGCAGAGCTTCAGTCTCTGTTGCAACCTCTTAGGTCTTCTCGTCATATTTTATGTATGCATTCCCAGGTTGTGGGGCGGCTGTGGCTCAGTGGTTGAGTCGGCCGTCTCTCAATCGGAAGGTTGGGGGTTCGATCGACTGCTACAGTCACATGTCGAAGTGTCCTTGGGCGAGACACTGAACCCCGAATTGCTCCTGGTGGCATAGCCTCAGGTATGAATGTGCATAGATCTGATTGGAGATTGGCACTTAGGCCTCTGCAATCAGTGTGTGAATGAGTGTGTGTGAATGGGTGAATGAGACATGTAGCAGCTTTGAGTGGTCGCAAGATTAGAAAAGTGCTATATAAGTACAGCCCATTTACCATTTACCAGGATCCCTCCACGTTACGTTACGTGACGTTACGACAGTTTGTTACCTGCTCTCGGCCTGGCTGGTTGCCTGGTTCAGGGCGTCTCGGAGGATGGAGTTCTCCTGCTGCAGTCGGGCCAGCTGAGCGTTGGGGCCGTTCTCCAGTTGTTCCTGCAGACTCCCGATCTGTTCGGGTTGATCACACAGTAAGCACTGATCTGTCCAAACTAACAGGTAGCCAGAACTTGAGACCTGAGACTTAAAACTGAGGCTCTGATTTCATTTCATTTTAATGATCAGCATTCAGAGGCCTGACTTGTACTTTGCTCTCAAAGACCCAGGACGAGGCCGTGATCCTCCCTCAAGGACTTCCGACTGTTTACAAGACCTCTGAAGGACTTGAAACTTGTCTCAAACAGACCTTTAACAAGTGTAGATGTGGTTTGATTAGTTCAGACTTGGACCTGCCCAGGTGGACTTGAGACTTCACTTTGAATTGCTCTGGTGGACCTTAGACTGAACTCAAACTTGGCTTGGTGGACTTGAGACCTGACTTTGACTTGCCTTGTTTAACTTGACTTAGTTCAACCCTACCTTCTGGTTGAGCTGCTGGGTTTGTTTCAGGTGTTCCTGGTCGGCAGTCTCCATTTTGGTCCGCAGGGCGTCGACCTCCTGAACCTGAGCACTCAGCTCTGCCTTCAGACGGACCTCCAAAGACGCCGTCTTGGATTTCTCTGCACCAAGTTGCTGTATAAGAAAGCACATCGAGCATAAATGTAACTTTCTTTTGAAGAACTGAATGTAGGCCTACTGTCACAAAGCAGACGAGCAAAGGAACATGTGGTGCAGAGATGACATGACTGACGCTGCCTGGCTCACCTTGCTGAGCTCTTTGAGGCGGTTCTTGGCAGTGTTAGCGTCCTCCTGCTCAGCCGTCAGCAGCTTTTCTTTCTCCTCCAGCTGTTTCTTCAGAGTGGACAGAGGGTCTCCTTTCTGACAGGCCTGAAAGTCACACAAAGACACAACTTGAGAGTTTGAAGAGATGTATCTGAAAGTCAGAAACTAGCAACTGCTAGCATTAGCTTTAGAATTGTATCTGAGTCTCTGTATACTGACCTAGCTGACAGACATACCGGCAGTTGGTGACTGTGCTATCAGCTAACATTAGCTTCTATCTTGTGAATGGTATTATATGAGCTAACATTAACTGGTTCATATGCTAACAGCTGTGTACTGGTTGTTACTGTGAGAGTACTTTCTAGTTACTAACACAGGTGGTGAATGTACTAGCAGCTAAATTGTGAACTGTTTGCGTATTGTCTTAGTGTCTGCTAGCTCAGAAGCTAGCATTATCTGTATGCTAATCAACTCTTTTACCAAGTGTTAGCTTTAAATGTTTGCTGTTACCCATAAGCTAGATGCTAACTTTATTTGGTGAATGTAAACACTTTCTATGTAACATGTGCATCCTCTCAACATTTGTTACCTGTAAACGTTAGCTGATGCTAAAATAATCTGTGTGCTAACTGTTTCACTACTTTATGCTACAACTGTTAGCTGTTTGATGTGAGTGTGTTTGTGTACCAGCTGCCAGGAGTCTGGGCGGACACCGGCCTTCTGGTTCAGGACCTCCATGAGTTTGTGCACCTCTTCATCACTGAGCGTTGTGTTGGACACAGCAGACAGAAGCTCGCTGGAGGGTGAAGTCGTGGAGGAGTCAGCAGAGTCTGTCACTTGAAGAAAAACCAGGACAGAACAAAAGAGTTTAAACCGACCGATCTGTTCTTCTGAGGTCAGTAAAAATCTGAACACTGTCTTTGAGTTTACTCACCTGGCTCAGGTTTGTTCTTGGACTTCTTCTTCTTGCTCGAGGTCTCTTTGGGTTCTTCAGCTTTGGCAGCAGACGCTTCTTTAGTGACTTCAGGGACAACGTTAACCGGAGAAACATCTACCACCGGCGCCATTGCCATAACAAGAACCTCCTTAGCGATGGTTTCCACCACAGCAGCTGGCTCCGCCTTGACCGTCTTCTTCTTCTTCTTCTCCTTTGGCGAGGGGGCAGGAGGAGACTCAATGGTGGTGGCCGTGAATACAATGGGTTCTGGTTCTGGTTCAGATGTTGGTTTGGCTTCAGGTGCAGCTTCAGGCTCAGCTGCGGGTTCTGGGTCAGATTCTGGTTCGGTACAGGTCACCACCTCAGGCTCCTCGCCACCATCGCTGCCTGGTTCTGGGAGCTTCCCTTCGGGCCGGTCCTCCTTCTTCTTCGCTTTGTTCTTCTTCTCCAGGTTCTTGTCCTTCTTCTTCTTCTCTCCTCTCTGGGGCTGTGCTTGGACGAGTTGGCGACGCTGTTTAGCTAGCGCCTCCTCGTAGGACGTCTCCTTCATGGAAAGTGTGGAGACGAGGGCGATGCCCACCGCCGAGATGATCATGAAGCCTCCAAAGACCATGAAGCCGAGTGTCTGTGGGTCGGAGACGTCCATGACTGGTCAGAGTGTCAACAGGAAGTCTGGAGGACAAAGTTGAAGGACAGTTAGCATTTGGCCTGAAGATCAGCTAAAGCTCTCACTGGAAAACAGAATATCTCAGCAGCCACACATCTGACCAAACCGATATGTCCTGATCTACTTCCTGCTCCTCAGAGGAAAAACTCTTTAGATTATAACTATGTTTCCTCTAGCACCACCCTCAGGACAAACTGTGAATGTGCAGCTCCGCTCTGAGAACAGATAAATTTGTCGATGTTTGTTCAGGTTGTTCAGGAGGGAGTCTATACAAGTTTTTTGTTTGTTTTGCATGTTTACATTTCTGAAACCAACACTCTGACATCATGTCCACTCTCTCCTCTGATTGGTCAGCTGTGAGGACAGGAGAAAGAAAGAAGAACTCGACTCTCCTTCTTCAACTTCGGGCGAGTCTGCGTCCATGAGCTGAAACAAAATAATCCTGTGTGCTTCATGCAGAGCAAAGGTGATGTTTGAAGAGTCGTATTTTAACTTGTAACAACCGAGAAGCACAAATCAGTCCCTCAATGAACATATTTATCTTTCTTGGTGCTTGTTTACCTGCTGATCACTGACTGGAGGTCAAAGTTCACAGTCTGTGTGTTCATCATCACACTGATTCAATCTGAAGTCTCATTCAGTGAAAAGAAAAAACATAAAATGTTCTGTGCTTCAGATCATCGGCCTGTGATGGTACGTCGCTCTCTGCAAACACACCAGACTCCATTCATAAAAACAGTGATTTAAGCTCACGGGACACAGGAGCTGCTGCTCTGCTGCTGCCTCCATCAGTTTGTGTTATTGTGTGACTTTGGTGTTTTATGTGGTTCGATTGGATCTTAAACAACAACTGTGTAGCAAATCATACAACAAACTAACTAACCAGCAGAGCAGCAGCTCCTGTCCTGTGAGCTTAAATCACTGTTTTTATGAATGGAGTCTGGTGTGTTTGCAGAGAGCGATGTAACATCTGTTTGTGGTTAAAACAATCATCTTCCTCTGTAACACAAAGGTCTATCTCTGTAGGGATCCTTTCTGTCATGCTGTCACACACTTAGAATAACAGTCTGGTTTCATGCTGCAGGCTGAAGAAATCTACTCGAGCCGTTGTGAACCTTTTTCTACCTGTTGGTCGTTTACAGCAAAAAATATATCAAATAAAGCTGAGTTTTAAAAAACCTTTGAATTTTTCATTATTTATACGTTCTGTTACTTCATACAGCGACTCTACAACACCTCAGAGGGACATGTTGTTCTTTTTACTTAAAAACAGACGGCGACTTTTCAGGTTCAGAAGTTAAAGTATAAAGTAAAGTAACATCAGTAAAGTAAATGAAAGTATGTGAGGGCCAGCATCAAAGAGTAAACAGGTCCAAATACAGCAGTCAAATAGTAATGACACATATTAATACATCAACACTTTAACTCGAACTTAACTTTTAACACTGTGAGGACATTTTGTTCTCAGTCCTCTGACCTGCAGCCACAACAAGCACAGCTTTAATGCACCAGAGCGCTTCTTCAGACGCGCTGAAGTCTGATGTTCTGAACACAGACAGCAGAAACACACAGATATTATTCTAACTCATCAACTCATCAACACATCCTGAAGGTATTTTACAGGGTCCAGAGGGGGAGGGGGGGCTGCAGGAGTGACGTGTCTGAGTCCACAATTAACCCTTTGTACTGTGAACACACACACACATACACGCACACGCACACGCACGCACGCACACACACACACACGCACACACAGTTATGTAACTCAGTCCAGTTTCTTGTGGGACCCTCAGGTCCAGAACTTTAAGTTAAAATTTTCTTTAACCGAAAACACACGTGAACTACACACCGTTGGTTTCACGTGCACTCTGCAGGCTCGACGCTGTTGAACACGTTTTACATTTTTATTTCACACTTTATTGTCATGTAAAGTTTCTCCTGCAGCTGCAGCAGAGTTTCCTTCATGTTGCATCTCAAACATTCATCACTTCATCACATCAGTTTCTGATGTTTGGAGAAGAAAATCATTTCAAGCTTTTCTTTACTCTGTATTTCAGAGTTTTATCCTCCTAATAAAACATCTTGTGACTGTTGAAGGTCTCTTTCTGAGGATAAATGTTCCCGTTTCTATAAACTTCCTATCCTCTCTGCGTCACTCTGACGTAAACGTAGTCTTCTGATTTCAGAAGAAATAAAATAAAAACATTTGAAGTCAGTATAAAAGAAATAGAGTTGTTCTCACCTCAGCGGAGTCTGTCAGGCTGCAGAGTCGTGGCACTTTCTGTGAACGGGACTAGAAGCTCCGCCCCTCGCCGGCCGCGTGGTTCCTCACTGGCCAGTGGAGACGTCACTCAGAGATATTTAAATCAAACGGAACTGAGGAGGCGGGAGGACACCGAGCTAACCCACCGACCCCATGGGAGACGTAGTTTCCTTAAAACTACACACACACACACACACACACTCAAATGATTAAAAACACTTTGTTTACGATTGGAATGTAACATTTCTAGTAAACTAACTTTAATGGAGGTGGGGCAGTTAAAAACGATGCTACCTGTTGTATGAATATATCTTTATTCTGCTGCTGTGAGCTTTTTGACCCCATTGTTAAAAAACTGAACGGTTAAATCAAACAGGTTCTGTCTGCACTGTTAACTGTAGAGTCACACCACCACAACATCCTATGATCACCAATCTCTACCTGTATCTTCTAATGTACCTGAACCACTAGGTGAGCGCCGGCAGGTGGCGCTACAACATTTGTATTGCAGACGCTAGCTTATCAACGAAGAAGAAGACACCACCAGCAGCAGCAGTGTGTGAATGAGCTTAACGGCATTGGACAGCAGAGCCAGTTAGCAGCTGGCTAACGTGTAGCTACAGCTAACGTGATGTCTACAGCATCTAAGGTGGTCCTGGGAGTTTCTGTGGTTCTCACTCTGAGCACTGTGGCTGCTGTACACCTCAAACAGACCTGGGACAGACAGGTAAACCGGTCCGAACCCAGCCGGTGTAACGGTTACAGAGCTAACAACAGGGCTAACAGTTAGCTGTGGAGGGAGTCAGACAGGGACTGTGAGGTCACCGGAAGGTAACGGACTACTTCATCATTTAAAATTAAAGCCTGCCGGTGTTTAACGGACAAACTGACGCGTTGTGACATTCATCTGAAGTAACGCAGAGGATATGAAACTCAGCTGCTCAATCTGTGTTAGCAGCTAACAACAGCAGCTAGCAAAACCTTCCGGTACAGTTTTCCAAAATAAATGTTATCTAAGTAACAGTAATAACGCCACAATCAAGCAGTAAACAACATTCAGCATTAAAACATTTTTAAATTAAAGAACACGTCATAAAGAATAATGAATATGATGTTATGTCATTAGAATTGTTTATGTGTAAAGTGTTCGTCATTGACCCGACGTGACTCATTACTAACATGCAGTGCATGTGTAAGCATGAATGTCTGGTTTACCTGTGTGATCAGATGATGACATGTGTTTGTTGTTCCCTTGAATCTTCTGATGGACAGATTATGTTTGTGCGGAGACTGTTAGTTCATGTACAGACGGCGAGGTGCTCTAACTCTACAGCTGCAGCAGCACTTCAGAGCATGTCCTTTTTTAGTTTTATTTTGAAGGCCTGTGTGCTAAAGGAAAACGGTTTGCTTCCTGCTGTGTGCTGACTTCAGCCAACAGTCACCGAGTTTTTCTGTGGAGCCAAATGTTGATTGAAAGTGAGTGAGGTCCTTCAGAACAGGACAGTTTAAAAAGTATTACAGATACTAAAGCTGTTTGAGGAGGAGCTCGTTAACTCAGGTGTTGCTGTGTCTGTGAACATGGCTGACGCCTCTCAGTGCCGTTGTTGATGTTTGTTTGTGTGATTCTTCGTCCAGCGTCTCCACGAGGGCGTGGTCAGAGATCTGGACCGTCTGGAGAGGAAGAAGGAGAATCTGCGGCTGCTGGAGGAGCAGAGGACTCTGACCAGGCAGCTGGAGGAGGAGAGACGACGCAGGGAGGCAGAGCTCCGCCCACAGGACCATTGAGACAGGTGAACTGTGGTACACCTGGTCACAGATATGAAACCAGGCATTATAGAGTACACGAGAGCTGTTGTCGACCTGAGTGGAAACCTAAACAAAACATAAAAGCAGCAAAAGAGCAGAAAACATTCTCTTTGCCTCTCAGACTCTCCTCGTGTTCACTCGATGTTTACCTGTCCAGGTGTGTCTCTGTGACTGAGGTGATGGACAGCAGCAGCGAGCCTCTGTGCGGTGGTGAGGACGAGGCGGCCTGCACGTCGGCCTCGGAGGGTCTGGAGGAAGGGGAGGTGGAGGGGGAGACTCTGCTGATCGTGGAGTCGGAGGATCAGGGCTCGGTGGATCTGTCACATGACCAGAGCGGAGACTCTCTGACCAGCGACGTGGGCGAGGAGGCAGACGGAGGCTGGGCCTGCGAAGACATGAGCTTCTACTGCGACCGCTGCCACAAGTGGGTACCTGCAGGTGAGATAGCCAATCACAGGACACAGGACCTTTCTACTTAGCAGTGTCACTTTAGCTTCAGGTTGTCGTCTCCTCAGCTCTGCTTTAAAGAGTCACATGTTCAATAAAGATGGTCTCACAGTCTGTCTCTGTGACAGACTGTGACTGTTTACATGAACATGGGGAGCACCCATTATTATTAGGGCCCGAGCACCGAAGGCGGCGCGAGGACCTCTTGGAATGCAAGGAATTATTATTATTATTATTATTATTATTATTATCATTATGATGATGATGATGATGATTATGATAATTATTATTATCATTATTATTATTATTATTATTTTTTTTTTATCATTATTATCATTATTATTATCATTATTATTATTATTATTATCATTATTATTATTATTATCATTATTATTATTATCATCATTATTATTATTATTATCATTATTATTATTATTATCATTATTATTATTATCATTATTATTATTATTATTATTATTATTATTTTTATCATTATTATTATTATCATTATTATTATTATCATCATTATTATTATTATTATTATTATTATTATTATTTTTATCATTATTATTATTATCATTATGATGATGATGATGATGATGATTATTATTGTTATTATCATTATTATTATTATTATCATTATTATTATCATTATCATTTTTATTATTATCATTATTATTATTATCATTTTTATTATTATCATTATTATTATTATCATTATTATTATCATTATTATTATTATTATTATTTTTTTATCATTATTATCATTATCATTATTATCATTATTATTATTATTATCATCATTATTATTATTATCATCATTATTATTATTATTTTTATCATTATTATTATTATCATTATCATTATTATCATTATTATTATTATTATCATTATCATTATTATCATTATTATTATTATTATTATTTTATTTTTTTTCCGGTCATAAATGAATTGCATGTTTGGCGGCTTTAACATGCCCCAAAACTCATCAAAGTTGGCGGTCGCATCAGGTCTGGTGAAAAATGTGATATTTAATGGGCCTTGGGCATTAATTCACCAAAATGGCTCCATAGCGCCCCCTATAAATATGCCAAAGTTCAGCCTCCTAGACACTTCCTCTCATCCTTTTCTGGCGGTGCGGCGCATATAACCTTCGTCATGATGCCTCGCCATGACATTGAGGCTGCGATAACTCGCCTGTACTTCATCCTGTCTGCACCAAATCTCACATGCTTGACAAGAGTCCCGCCCTGAATAGATCTACACACTCCTTCTTTTGCCAATCCTATAGCGCCACCCACTGGTGATAGCCTGTATCAACTCTCACATGCATTGTCCAATCTCCTCCAAATTTCACAGGTTTGATGAGGGTACCGCCCTGAACACATCTGCATATTCATTTTTCTCTCATACTCTTAGCGCCACCTACTGGGCAGAGCCAGTACTACCTCTCACATACAATGTTATATCAGCTTCAAACTTCACATGCATGATTACAGTCTCGGCCTGAACAGATCTCCATAGGAATTTGGGTGATGCTGATAGCACCACCTACTGGTGCACAGCCCCTGGCTGCAGCACATGCTGTGGCTCATTCACATTCTGCTGCTGCAGCACGCCCCAAGGCTGGCTCGCACCCCGCGGCCGCGACACGCCCCAACGTGGCCACTGGTGCGAGGGCCCGTTCAATGCTGCTTGCAGCACTAGTTCTCAATAAAGCTTTAAGGTAGAAGAAAACAAGCGTCTCTTTGATTCTTCTCAGTCAGATCCCAGCTGACCTGAGAGGCTGTCTGAAGCTCGGCCATCAGTCTCCATCACTGAAACATTAAAGCTCCTCTTCAGTCGGGGCTCCGGTGTCAGTCTCATGTGTTCACTTTGCGTCTGTTGCAGCTCAGCTCCGCGGGGAGCAGCCCAGCTACCTGAAAGGAGACAACTTCTTTAAATTCACCTGCTGCGACTGCTCGGAGGACGGAAAGGAGACCTTCGACAGGATGAGACTCACCTGGCAGCAGGTACAAAACAGACAATTGTTCTATTTTATTTAAACTCTGGAGTGACACAGGGATTGAACCCCTGTCACTGTGCTGATTATTAACGTCTCCCGTCGTCAGGTGGTGATGTTGGCCATGTACAACCTGTCTCTGGAGGGGACGGGTCGGCAGGGTTACTTCAGGTGGAAAGAGGACATCTGTGCTTTTATTGGACGACACTGGAACTTCCTGCTGGGAACAAGGTGACTTTATTTCACCTGTTTTAAACACGTCTGATTTCATTTCATCTTTGGATTCACTGAAGTGTTTGTAACTCTTCAAAAGCTGTTTATGAACTCAGCTCAACTCAGTTCATGACTCTGTGTCAGCGCTGAGATTCTCCTGACTCCCAGAAACAGTCAAGAAAAAAAAAGGTCATTTTCAAGTAGTTTCTTCTCCTGACAAGAGCTCAGCCTGTTTACAACCCTGCCTCCTGATGTAGTTCTCTCAGCATCCTCTCAGCCCGTTTATTGTCATTAAATCTCAGTAACATCTGTTTGTTGTGGCTTCATAGCGCTGTAGTGAGACAGATCTCAGCCCACCTGTGACTTGCTTGTTCCTAGCTGCCCAGAACTATTCTCAAGGTCCTCCTCATGATGCACCAGTGTCCTGTCTGTGTGTCTGACCTGGTTTCTGTCTGTCTGAGCAGGAAGAAGACGTCGACGTGGTGGAGCACGGTGGCCGGCTGTCTGTCCGTCGGCAGCCCCACCTTCTTCCGCTCCGGAGCGCAGGAGTTTGGAGAGCCTGGCTGGTGGAAGCTTGTCCAGAACAGACCTCCGACCCTGAGACCTGAGGTGGACAAGTCCACCACCAAGGCTAAAGGTAAACTCCACCTGATCCATCCAGGTATGCTCTGGGCAAAGGTTTCAGGCAGGTGACACAGAGCTGATCATATGTTCTCCTGCAGCCTCCAAACCCTCCTTGGACCCGATCATCACCGTGGAGGGTCTGAGGAAGCGAGGGGCCAGGAACCCGGTGGAGAACGCCATGCAGCTGAAGGAGAAACGCTCTCGCACGCAGGAGGCAAAAGACATCCGGCGGGCTCAGAAGGAGGCAGTGGGAGGCTACACTGACCGCAGCGCCTCCTCCACGCCTGTGAAACTGGGCGGGGGCCGCGGGGGGAGCACCGCACGCCGACCCGACCTCGTCCTGGAGAAAGGTGAGGTCATAGATTTCTCCTCCCTCAGCTCGTCAGACCAAACACCGCTCACCAGCCCGTCTCCGTCACCTTCACCTGACTTCTCCGCGCCGGGGACGCCGGCCTCTCACTCAGCCACGCCCAGCCTGCTGTCGGAGGCTGACCTCATCCCCGACGCCATGCCGCCTCAGGCCCTGTTCCACGGTGAGAACGTCCGTTTATCCAGCTGAGGATCATTCACTAGTTTGACTGTTCTGTGATGTAATCTCTGATGTCATGTCCTCTCTGCTGCTCTGACCTCCAGATGATGAGGAGATGGAAACAGAGGGGATGATTGACCCGGGGATGGAGTACCTCCCTCCTCCCAGCGCCAACCTGGTCGCCCGTAAGAAGCTCCGCCCAGCTCCACCTCACATCAAATGTGAAGCAGAGAGCGAGGATGACGAAGGCCGTGACCGAGATGAAGACTTTGAAGAGCCAGTGGGTCGAGGTGAGGGTCCGTCTCTCGCTGCGGGGGGGTGTGTTGGTGCTGGAGGACCTGAGAGAAGAAGAATCACTCATGCAGAGAAATCAAACGGTGCGGGCGGAGGCTCTCAGACGCCTCGCTTCGCCCCGCTCAGTCTGTATGAGGAGAGGATGCTGCTGCGGCGGCTGGACGCCTGCCCGCTCGCCCTGGCCGTTACCCCACAGGCCAAACGCCTCCACAGGAAGCTGCTGGTCCGACAGGCTAAGAGGCAGAGAGGGCTGCCCTTGCTGGACATCGACCGGGCGGTCAGCGCCACCCTCAGCCTGGTGGGAGGGATCTATGGCGCCCAGGAGGCGGGGACACTGATGAGAGGAGGAATCATGGGAAAATACTGCACCAACAGTCAGGAGCTGCGGATTCTCGATCGCTTCCAGGTACATTCATCACAGTCTGTCTGATAAATGACATTAGTCTGACACAGCCACAGCAGTAACACATTAAAAAGTGGATCTGAACATCACCAGTCAAATCAAAAGGAACCTGTGTATCGTGAATGCTCATGGTTTCATCCCGAGGTTTTAAACTGTTTCAGCTGATGTTGAAAGCCTGAGAGAGAACCGATTATGTTGACGTACATGAATGTGTTTGTGTGCAGACGAACTTCTCCAGCAGACGAGGCGTTCAGCAGCACTCGCTGTCCTTCTGGAATCGTCTGATGGGAGCAGAGGGAAGTATGGACCAGAGCATCAAGAGTCCATACACCTCCCGCATCCTAAAGCCCTACATCAGGTAAAGAGTTTCCTCAAGTCCTTCAGGGAGTCCAGACACATCAATCAGCTCGGCTGTCATTCAGGTACAGAGCGTTCTGCTACCTTTGGACACGTAATGAGTCGTCAAACCTTATTTCAGCTACACAGAGTCGCTCATCCTTCCCAAAACGTTCCAGCCCATAGCTGACCCTGAACCTTCCCGCAGGTAGAGAGTCCTCAAACCTTCTAACACGAGTCCCTAAGCCTTGTTTTAGCAGAGAGAACATTGTTCAGCTACTATAGAGTCCAGAAACCTTCATAAAGAGTCCCAAACAATCTGTCAGGTAGAGACTCCTGAAACCTCCCTTCAGGTAGAGAGACTCCTGAAACCTCCCATCATGTAGAGACTCCTGAAACCTCCCATCATGTAGAGACTCCTGAAACCTCCCGTCATGTAGAGACTCCTGAAACCTCCCGTCATGTAGAGACTCCTGAAACCTCCCGTTAGGTGGAGACTCCTGAAACCTCCCATCATGTAGAGACTCCGGAAACCTCCCGTCAGGTAGAGACTCCTGAAACCTCCCGTCAGGTGGAGAGACTCCTGAAACCTCCCGTCAGGTGGAGAGACTCCTGAAACCTCCCGTCAGGTGGAGAGACTCCGGAAACCTCCCGTTAGGTAGAGAGACTCCTGAAACCTCCCGTCAGGTGGAGAGACTCCTGAAACCTCCCGTCAGGTAGAGACTCCTGAAACCTCCCGTCAGGTAGAGACTCCTGAAACCTCCCATCATGTAGAGACTCCTGAAACCTCCCGTCATGTAGAGACTCCTGAAACCTCCCGTTAGGTAGAGACTCCTGAAACCTCCCTTCAGGTAGAGACTCCTGAAACCTCCCATCATGTAGAGACTCCTGAAACCTCCCGTCATGTAGAGACTCCTGAAACCTCCCGTCATGTAGAGACTCCTGAAACCTCCCGTTAGGTGGAGACTCCTGAAACCTCCCATCATGTAGAGACTCCTGAAACCTCCCATCATGTAGAGACTCCTGAAACCTCCCGTCATGTAGAGACTCCTGAAACCTCCCGTTAGGTAGAGACTCCTGAAACCTCCCATCATGTAGAGACTCCTGAAACCTCCCATCATGTAGAGACTCCTGAAACCTCCCGTCATGTAGAGACTCCTGAAACCTCCCGTCATGTAGAGACTCCTGAAACCTCCCGTTAGGTGGAGACTCCTGAAACCTCCCATCATGTAGAGACTCCTGAAACCTCCCGTCAGGTAGAGACTCCTGAAACCTCCCGTTAGGTAGAGAGACTCCTGAAACCTCCCGTCAGGTGGAGAGACTCCTGAAACCTCCCGTCAGGTAGAGACTCCTGAAACCTCCCGTCAGGTAGAGAGACTCCTGACACCTCCCGTCAGGTGGAGAGACTCCTGACACCTCCCGTTAGGTAGAGAGACTCCTGACACCTCCCGTCAGGTGGAGAGACTCCTGAAACCTCCCGTCAGGTAGAGACTCCTGAAACCTCCCGTCAGGTGGAGAGACTCCTGAAACCTCCCGTCAGGTAGAGACTCCTGAAACCTCCCGTCAGGTAGAGACTCCTGAAACCTCCCATCAGGTAGAGACTCCTGAAACCTCCCATCAGGTAGAGACTCCTGAAACCTCCCGTTAGGTAGAGAGACTCCTGAAACCTCCCATCAGGTAGAGACTCCTGAAACCTCCCGTCAGGTAGAGACTCCTGAAACCTCCCGTCAGGTAGAGACTCCTGAAACCTCCCGTCAGGTAGAGACTCCTGAAACCTCCCGTCAGGTAGAGAGACTCCTGAAACCTCCCGTCAGGTAGAGACTCCTGAAACCTCCCGTCAGGTAGAGAGACTCCTGAAACCTCCCGTTAGGTAGAGAGACTCCTGAAACCTCCCGTTAGGTAGAGAGACTCCTGAAACCTCCCGTCAGGTAGAGACTCCTGAAACCTCCCGTTAGGTAGAGAGACTCCTGAAACCTCCCGTCAGGTAGAGACTCCTGAAACCTCCCGTCAGGTAGAGACTCCTGAAACCTCCCGTTAGGTAGAGAGACTCCTGAAACCTCCCGTCAGGTAGAGACTCCTGAAACCTCCCGTTAGGTAGAGAGACTCCTGAAACCTCCCGTCAGGTAGAGAGACTCCTGAAACCTCCCGTTAGGTAGAGAGACTCCTGAAACCTCCCGTCAGGTAGAGACTCCTGAAACCTCCCGTCAGGTAGAGACTCCTGAAACCTCCCGTCAGATAGAGACTCCTGAAACCTCCCGTTAGGTAGAGAGACTCCTGAAACCTCCCATCAGGTAGAGACTCCTGAAACCTCCCGTTAGGTAGAGAGACTCCTGAAACCTCCCGTCAGGTAGAGACTCCTGAAACCTCCCGTTAGGTAGAGAGACTCCTGAAACCTCCCGTCAGGTAGAGACTCCTGAAACCTCCCGTTAGGTAGAGAGACTCCTGAAACCTCCCGTCAGGTAGAGAGACTCCTGAAACCTCCCGTTAGGTAGAGAGACTCCTGAAACCTCCCGTCAGGTAGAGACTCCTGAAACCTCCCGTTAGGTAGAGAGACTCCTGAAACCTCCCGTCAGGTAGAGACTCCTGAAACCTCCCGTTAGGTAGAGAGACTCCTGAAACCTCCCGTCAGGTAGAGAGACTCCTGAAACCTCCTGTTAGGTAGAGAGACTCCTGAAACCTCCCGTCAGGTAGAGACTCCTGAAACCTCCCGTTAGGTAGAGAGACTCCTGAAACCTCCCGTCAGGTAGAGACTCCTGAAACCTCCCGTTAGGTAGAGAGACTCCTGAAACCTCCCGTCAGGTAGAGACTCCTGAAACCTCCCGTCAGGTAGAGACTCCTGAAACCTCCCGTTAGGTAGAGAGACTCCTGAAACCTCCCGTCAGGTAGAGACTCCTGAAACCTCCCGTCAGGTGGAGAGACTCCTCAGTAGTGATCACCACTCGTCACTGCGATCTCCATGGTGGTCATAGTCAGCGGTACAGTGGTTAGTTTTTACTGCGTCATGTCAAACATCTGGCCCATCCCACGTGGGATAACTAGACGCCGTTGTTTAAAAGGAACATCATCACATGGGAACAGATGCACCACATGGTCGTTCTAATCACACTTGTTGTTGGTTGTTCAGGAGGGATTATGAGAGCCGTCCGGTGAAGCTGAGGCTGTTGTCAGAGATCAGAGCGTATCCTCACAAGAAGGATCTGGACTGGGTCCCTGAACGCAACGCCCCCATCGACTACTGCTACGTCCGCCCAAACCACATCCCCTCCGTCAATGCCATGTGTCATGACAGCTTCTGGCCAGGTAGCACCCATTCCTTAATGAACATCCATCCCACTGTGATCCTTCTCTATAAGCCTACATCTACCTGTCCTTCCCTCCTGCAGGTGTGGACCTGTCCGAGTGTCTGCAGTACCCAGACTTCAGCGTGGTGGCTCTCTATAAGAAGGTGGTGATCGGGTTTGGTTTCATGGTTCCGGACGTGAAGTACAACGAGGCCTACATCTCCTTCCTGCTGGTCCATCCTGAGTGGAGGAGAGCCGGCATCGGAACCTTCATGATCTACCACCTGATCCAGGTGAGGTCCAGAGCTCAGACAGGAAGTCCAGCTGTGGTGTCAGAGGTCACACAGAATGTGGTTCTTTACCACACAGCAGCTGTAGAGAGTGTTTATGTTATTATACCAGAGTGTTATGAGGAGGAACCTTCACTCTTTACAAGAGCCACATACACTTTTAACAGGAGAACCAGAGGGTTAATTGATGCTCACCGCCGTCCAATCAGAAGAGAGTGGACTTCTTAAAGAGACAGGAGCTCATGCCTTGTTTCAGATAGGATGAGCTGAGGAGCAGCGTGAGCTAGATGAGGTGTTTTTTAACTGATTCATGAAACGCTGCTCGAGTGGAGCCCCAGAATAAACACATAGTTCTGAAAGGTTCATCAGACACAGAGCTCTGCAGGCTGATGTTACTGTAACAGGATTTAAAACGAGTAGTGAAACCTCCTCTCGCTGCTGCTGTGTTTCAGACATGTATGGGCAAAGACGTGACGCTGCACGTGTCGGCCAGTAATCCCGCCATGCTGCTCTATCAGAAGTTTGGGTTCAAAGCCGAGGAGTACATCCTGGACTTCTACGATAAATACTATCCTGTGGACAGCACCGAGTGCCGCCACGCCTTCTTCCTCCGCCTCAGACGCTGAGACCACCTGCTGGACCTGCTGGAATCCCGTCAGGAGTCCCGTCAGGAGTGAGGAGAGTTCTTTATTTCCAGCTGAGCAGCATCCAGTGTGCAGCACAGTGCCTGGCTCAAAGGTTCCGGCACAGATGCTGCAGGATTCTCGTCAGTCCAGAGACTCAAACAGAAACTGACAAACTCCCACGAGCTGTTTGTGTCATCATGGGGAACATTTCAAAGAGACTTCATCAGGACGTCTGGATTCATCAGCTTCTCTTCCGTCTCCTGTTTCTCTTTCAGTCTGTTTCATCTGAATGTTTCATTAAAACTACATGAATTTACAACAGTCTGGTGATGTCTCTTATTATGAACCTGCTTCTTTTCACTCACTCATTCAGCTGACTGCAGCTTGTCCAGCAGGGGGAGCTCTAAGTAACCACAGCAGACGTGCTGATGTCGCCCCCTACAGGCAGAGGGAGAGACGAGCTGTTTGATTTAAAGGTGCTATGAGGAGAATCTTTATGACACCGGTGGTCATTAAGTGAACTGCAGTCAGCATCCTGGTGCTCACACTCTTTAGCCGCAAGTTAGCATCCAACAAACACAAGACTGAGTGAGTTTATCTGGATCCTGTCAGTTATACATCTTAGCTTCGTACTGTTAGCTTCATCATTTAATGTTGGCTGAAATAAACACTGCTGACAGACTGTACTATGTAGAATCTGTAAATAGAGATTAGCTGACATGCTAACATTAGCTAATAGAGCTACACAGAGGTTCCTCTATGAAGCGAATGTCCTGCTCTTGTTGATCCTGGTTTTGGCCCGTTGTGATAGTTAGCGTGCCTCCTGTTGTGTGAATATGAGGTCAGTGATGAACAGCAGGTGGAGCTAACCTCAGTCAGTGCCATTAAACCACTGCAGAAGAAGAGACGCAACGAAATGAGACCATGAAGAGAAACACCATCAACATGCAGGAAGGACAGTTTTATTAACGTGTTACTGACATGAACTCATCAAATCAGTGAGCAAACACCTGCTGTGACACCAGCTCATGTTTGCAGAACAGAGCGGGGAAGGACTACAAACATGTCACTGCTTTATGTTGACTGACACTAAAGGAAGGCAGGTGATCCAGGGTGATCCGTCAGAAGACGTCCAGGTTCAGTTTGGGTTTTCCCAGTTTGCCCAGTAGGTCCAGTCCGGTCTGAGCAGCCAGCAGAGACACCGTGTCCTTACAGCCAGAGCTCACCGCCACGTCGTACGCCGTCTGACCGCCGGTGTTCCTCCGCCTCACGCTCGCCTTACAGCTGAAACCAGTGAGAGAGGTGATGATGTCATGGTGACATCAGAAGGTGGGAGGGGCAACAAAAACAACATAACTCAGTGGTGTGTAGACTACAGTTTGGTATTTTGGGCGTCACCATCTTTTTTTTGTTTTGGAGCCAGAAGTGACCATATTTGGACAAGAGGGAGGAGCTGGAGAGTGAGGGGCTGTAGTGATGCACCGATCAGGATTTTAAGGGCCGTTACTGATAACCGATTTTTGATAGTGAGATCTGCCGATCACCGATCACCGATCACCGATTGCATTTTTCAACCTTTCAAAGATTATAAAAATCACAAGAGAGAAATCAATACATTATGATCTCAGTATTGATCAGCCATTGCACTTGATAACTGCTGTGTTCAGAACAATGAAGTGTGCTGCACATGTGTAGAGCTGTAATGCACATGAACACATGTATAGGCTGAAACCTGCAGGCTCTGCAATATTAAACAAGTAAATGTGTCTCTCTGTGTCGACTGTGTCCACAAGAGAGCGCAATGAATCACTGAGCTGAACAATGTTAAAGATAAAATAATAGAAATTGATAATAAAACCAAATACATGAACATGAGAGCGGAGAAGTATTCTGTGTTTATCAGTTAAAAACGAGTTAAAAGAACAAATGAAGCCGTTCTCTGTGAACAGTTTAACAAACAGCAACAGTCAGGCTCACATGTGTCTGATGCCTGCAGTGTGATCTCATCTAGTCGTACTTCCTTCAATGACGGATTTATTTTTATCAACGATGGAGAAATATTAACTCGTCCTTCAGTTTGATCAGTTAGAAAACTGAGTGAGTTCTAGGTATAGTCATTCACAGCCCTGTCCCTGGTTGAGAGCATAGACTGTATAAACAGATGGACGACATAACAGCTCCCTAAAAGTGAAGCCAAAACATTTCGGGCGCCCCCTGCTGACTGGCAGCCGATCAGTTCCCGGTGAGCAGAGCGGAGGACGATCCGCGAGTAGAAACGTAACTAAAACAATCACTACAGTCATTGAAGTTTCCATACCTGTGAACTTTGACCTCAGACTGACACAAGAAGCTGTTCTGCTGTTAAACACGCCGGTGTGCGGGATCCTTGCTGTTCGGTAAGTTAAGTGTGTGTTTGGGTTAGCGGAAGTGGCTACGGCCGCTTCACTCGCCGATCTCTACTGCGCAGACTCTGGCTCCGTATGACGTCACCATCGCAAGATGGCAGCGCCTATCAGGGGGCTGTTTTGGCATCAATTACGTACAATGAGAGCAGATGGAGACGCGTCGTCCATCTTTATATACAGTCACTGGTTGAGAGACTGAATATATTTGATTTTATAGTGTGTTACACAGACTGCCGTCTTTGTAGCGCGTCTGTGATCACTGCGGGTCACAGAGCGGTGACGCTGCACCTGGAGCGGTAGGAGAGCATTCAGCAGGAGTTCCTCCAGGTAAAGCGAGTGTTTGCATCCGTTGAGTGAATCTTGCTAACTTCTAATCTCTTCCCTGGGATCAATGTTGCCCGACCTCTAAACTTTGTCTGAAGTGGCGCTGGTAATTCCAGCAGAGCGCAGGTTCAGCCTGAGAGCATGAGACGTTTTCTGTCCGAGGCAAAGACGCAGTGCCACATGATCGCCCCTGCAGCGTTTTATTTGTCTTCACTGTCACTGCGGAAAAAAACATTCATCTGCTCGGTGTGGTGCGCCAGTGTGGCTCATTACATATTTACGACACGCGATCGGCTGGAATGATTGGCACTTTGAACGGGGATTGTCCGATCACTGATCCCCTAATTAGAGCCTATATCGGCCGATCACAATCGGACTTGAAACTCATTAGGGAAATGGAGAAATGTCTTTTTAAAAGCTCATGTTGGAGATACAGGGTTTCCACAGGACGCAGGTGTGTCTGTGTTGTAAAGGTGTGTCGTACCTGAGTAGGACCTTTACACACTGCAGACCATCGGAGCCTCGAGCAGCAGCTTCGTGCAGAGCTGTGTTCTTCATCCTGAGGAGGAGGAGGAGGAGTTATCACCTGTTCAGTCACAAGTTACAGGTGAATGTTTGTGCTCTTACGGTCCAGACTGCTGCTCCACGTCAGCTCCTCTCTGCACCAGAACAGGAAGTACATCATGGTGGCCGTTCACCACAGCAACCGTCAGAGCGTGCTGGCCGTCACTGTCGCAGCAGGAGGGGTCTGCCCCCTGGTGGTCAAAGAGATACAAACCAATCAGTGTTTGAACTGTCAGCTGATCCAGAGAAGGCTGCTGATTGGCTGCAGAGACTCGTACCTGATCCAGGAGCTGCTGAATGACACTGATCTGACCACAACCAGGACCCAGCTCCTTCAGCAGCTGCTCGTCCTTCACCTGGAACCATGATGGCCAATCAGAGAGGAGCAGGAATTTAGACAGCAGCAGGTGGTCTCACTCGGGTGAGTTTAGATCACACCTGTGTTTTTCTTACCGGAGGTTTGGGTGTCAGGTTCTGTTTGGACGGTATCATCACACCTGTAGGCCGCTCACTTCCTGTCACACACACACAGACCACTGAGGAGTGGGCACCGGGGTCCATGCTACCAACATCAAACATCTTTTTAATGAACCAAGTGAGCTAACTGTCCCCTGAACGACCTGAAGACACTGCAGTGCTTTACTGTAGTACAGTACTGTAGCTCTCTAACTAGCCCCCCACCCCCCACCCCCCAACAAACCCAAACGGTCTGCGGCTCCAACAAACCCAAACGGTCTGCGGCTCCAACAAACCCACACAGTCTGCGGCTCCAACAAACCCACACGGTCTGCGGCTCCAACAAACCCAAACGGTCTGCGGCTCCAACAAACCCAAACAGTCTGCGGCTCCAACAAACCCAAACGGTCTGCGGCTCCAACAAACCCAAACAGTCTGCGGCTCCAACAAACCCAAACGGTCTGTGGCTCCAACAAACCCAAACGGTCTGCGGCTCCAACAAACCCAAACAGTCTGCGGCTCCAACAAACCCAAACAGTCTGCGGCTCCAACAAACCCACACGGTCTGCGGCTCCAACAAACCCAAACGGTCTGCGGCTCCCTGCTTCACACTCTGACATGACCCACATGATGTTATTTTGTTTTCAGCCTCACAGTTCGTTCCTGCTCACGTCACACTTCATGTTTCTTACTGAGGCTACTGCTGTCGGCTGATCGCTCTGTGACGCTGCTCAGAGTCTCAGTCCGACCCGAGGGCTCGATGATGGTACCTGCTGGATCCACCTGAGAACAAAAACACCATATGAATTATAACTAGGCTTAAAACTACCTGAAGCTCAGATGTGTTTGAGTTCAGACCTGTTTCTCAGATTCTCGTCCGGCCGACACAAAGCTGACGGTCAGACTGACTTCATATCGATCCTCCTGAATCACAGCAGAGACCATCTGAAGGAGATCACACAGGTCACCTGACAACCAGGAAATAAACACAGCACGGTCTGCACCTGCTCAGGTGGGTTTCAGTGAGACTTCTCTTACGCCGGGAACACACCGGACGCCGAAGCGCCGCGAATAGCCGCGAAGCGCCGAGAAGCGGAGCCAGTTTCCTTTCGCCGCCCATGTTAACCGATTGTGTCGTTCACACCAGACGCGCCGCGGCGCGCACTTCCGCGGCCGGCTCGCGCCCTGCAGCGATCGTTTCGGCGTCTGGTCTATTTTTTGCGCGAGCTGCGAGCGATCGCGTCAATCCTGGCAGGAAGTCACACATGAAACAACGAGAGAATCCGGTCAATTTTCAAAATTTAAAAAAATTTAAAAATAAAACACCGCGATTGACAAATGCGATGTTATATTTGTGTGCTTTTATATATTTGTCAGTATCTAAACAGAGCGCGAGAGAGACGAAGATACACACAGACACACAGACATAGACACAAACACACACAGACATAGACACACACACAGACACAGACACACAGGCACACACAAGAAAGAGAGAGACACAAAGTGGACTGGCTATAGGGGGTGCGGGCGGGGTGTCAAAACACACACGCAAACAGAGAGAGAGAGCATGATGAAAAAACAGCTCCAGATGTGAGTAAACGACAGCTGAGGAGCAGAGGCGCTTGTCGACCGGCGCGGAGACATGCGCATCTGGTGTGAACGGAAGTGCTCCGGCTCGCGCGCGATTTTCGTTGCGCGGCGCTTCGCAGCGCTTCGGCATCCGGTGTGTTCCCAGCGTTACACTACCTGATCCCATCAAACAGTGATTTATATTATAGTTAATTAATGCTACAGGTAAGGTCACTGAGGTACAGGTGAGGTACAGGTGAGGTGTGGTGTACCCGGCCCAGGCGTGGTTCTCCCAGCAGAGCCCTGAAGGGGGCGTTGTTCTGAGCGTAACTCCTCAGGTGAGCACTCATGTGATCCAACTGCTTCCTCCAGAAACCTGAGAGCACGACGAGATACCAAGTTTCTACTGAGCAGAGAGCTGCACTAGCGTCAGCGGTGCTATCAGGTGTAGTATCAGTCGTATGTTACCTCTGCCCGGGCTGACGGAGGTCAGCAGCGGTTGGCGGTCTCTGGTCGCGTGCTCTCTGCTGACTCGTAGCACCCTCTGTTGCTCCTTCCTCTGCAGCTCAGTGGCTGATGGGTAATAGAGTCCTACAGTCTGCGTGCACTGGTCTGCAGTGGGCATGGCTTGTTTCTTTCTATGGGCAGGCTCTGAGGAGGGCGTGGCCTGCCGGGTGACATCATGGGAAGTCGGTGCTGAAGCCTGCTCACAGACAGGTAGACCACAGCCAGTTTAAGGTGTGTTAAGCTGTTTAGCATACGGGGTGAACAACAGCGGTGCAGTGTACCTGTTTGGTAGCAGTGCCTCCGGCATGACGTGTAATGTCACTGCAGGATGTGGGCGGGGCTGGAGCTTCCAGGAAGACTCCACAGACTGCACAGTGGATGGCGTACGGATGTCCGCTTGCTCCGCAACGCCAACAAATCACACAGCTGGCTGCATGCCCCGGCTAGAAATACACAACATAGCACTACATTTCCCACAAGGCTTCACTCTCCACCTTAGCTTAGCAGAATGATTGGAGAAACTGCTAGCCTAGCTGCACCAAAAGTACACAAATCAACAAAACAAGAAATTAGCCATTCCATTAACATCAATGGGCCAACTCATGCTAACGTTAGCTTGCATGCTAACATTATTTTTGGAGCACAAACCGTTTTCTGACTGTTTAAAGGTATTTACATTTAATCCCTGAAACACAAACTACAGACTGTGGATGCTAAAGAACTAGCAATATATAGCAGAATGTTAGCATGCTAATTACCATCATCTTTACCAAACAGTGATACACAGGTCAGTGTTAAAGCTATGAACAGTGAGAGTGTGTTTCTACAGGAGCCAGGTGTGTTCCAGGTGTGTTCCATAATGATTGGTCAGCTGGACAGAGTTTGTGCTGTTTGTGTGTGTCCTCACCTTTGAGCCGCACCAGTCACAGTATCTGGCATCACTGTGATTTAAGCGTTTACATCTGGAGCAGGACAACTTCCTGCTGTCTGCTGAGGGGACAGAGGGGGCGCTGTTCCCCACATACACGGCCTGCAGCAACACACACACACACACACACACACACACAGGAAATAAACAGGTACATCTCAGCTGATGACTCCATTAAACAGTAACAGAGTGTAATGTATGTGTGTGTGTGTGTGTGTGTGTGTGTGTGTGTGTTACAGGCTGCAGGCGGCTCTCGCAGGTCAAACAGCTGGAGATTTGAGCTGGATTCCCACTTCCACAGCAAACACACACCACATGGTCCTACACACACACACACACACACACACACACACACAGTTCAGATACGGAGAGGACATGGTGAACAGAGTATATAGAGTACGTGTGTGTGTGTTTACCTGCAGTGCTCGGCTGGACTGTGGTCGTAGTTGTTGGCTGATGGAGTTCTCACAGATTAAACAGGTCTGAGTGTTCACGGGAACCAGAGTGTTACAGAACACACAGCACACCATCTGACGACAGAACACACACACATTCACTCACAAAACACTCAGAAAACACACAGCAGGTCGATAGACCACGCGCTGACTGGAAACTCATCATTACCAAAGTCCTGACAGAGAAGACGAGGAGACGAGTGTTTAACCCTGTTGATCATCACTGTGGTGTCAGACTGACTTTTTGCAGTTGAAAGAAGATATTCAGGTGTGTGTGCAGTACCTGTCCTCCTTCAGCAGGGGGCAGTCTCTGCTCAGGTAACACAGGAACTGCAGCTCCACAGTGAGGACAGAACCGAGCGAAAGGATCCGATGGACGGAAACTCAAACACCCAGCACACCTGGACAGAGAGAGAGAGACAGAGCGCTGTTAACTCCGCCAAAAGGTGTTCCTCAAGGTTCAACGTTAGGACGTCTCTTGTTTCATTGTTACCTTGTCTAACCTGTCTAATTTGTGTGACTGTACATTGAGAGTTAAGAAAAACTGGAGTCACATTGCTTGTATGTTCCCACAGACTTGGCCAATTCTGATGTTCGTTACACGCTGATGATTCTGTGTAAACATCCAAGTTTATCTTTATGGTTTCACATAAACACTCTACATTGAAACAATTCACCGCTTCATCAATCTAAATTATATACAGCACAGATCTTGAAAGAAGTTGCTTGTGTTTTAAGTTTAGTTCCCTTCGACCTTTTTGTTTCTTGGTAAATTGTCTCATATACTCTGTTGTGTTTTGGGGAATGTTGTAGAAAAAAGGTCCGAAAATATAAAGAATCTTCTTCTGTGTGAAAGAACGGAAGAACAGTAGAACAAATATCAGCTAATGTTTAAAACCTCTCTGTTAGCCTGCACGTTAGCGCCCCTGTTCTCACCGCAGGAAGTCGGTCTCTCTGCAGATTCTGGATGTCTCCGTGCTGCTCAGCTGCTTCAGCACACCTGACCTCTGACAGACAGAAAACATCTCAGAAACAACGACGTGGATGTGGAGTTAATTTGGATGAGCTGGTGTTTGTTTGTTTTTACCGCTGATGGGGAGCGTTGGGGAAGTCCAGTTTGGTCAGCGGCAGTGGGAGGGCCCAGCCGACTGTTCAGGAAACGAGGACCTGATTGAGGAGAGGCAATACCCATCATCCTCAGCTCTGAAAACAAAACAACAGGACACGAAAAAGCCATAAAACACCTGATCTGTGTTATTGTCAATGGGCCCCAGTTGTAACACGAGACTGGATCAGTGGCTGCTGTAGCTGCTGTTTAGTTAGCACTAAGCTAGGCTAAACACATCCTGGTCCCCAACATGGAACGGTTACTTTAGAAAATTCCAAGGCAATGCCCTTAAAGTCCCAGATAGTTTATCTTTAATGTAAACAATGAACACAATTTGAGATGAGGTGCTTAATATCAGCTCCAAGGACCAGTTAGCTAACAGTTAGCTTCTAGCTCTGATCCCTGTCTCGAGTCAACTACACCCAACTGACCATAGGATGGCTGCTGACTAGCTTGTTAGCTAACATCACACAACATGTAGATGACAGAGACCTGCAGTTGTTTTATGGTCTTTGTTTCTCTTTTGGTGGAACTAGGCTAACAGCTTCCACCTGCCTTCAGTCGCTGTGCTAAGCTAAGCTAAACACATGGACGAGACAGATGACCCTGGAGCAGACAGGACACTCTGCTGGGGTTTACTTATTGTCCATACAAGTCAGTGCTCCAGTAATTAGCACAAGCACTATACACTATACAGTATACAGTACACTACACTGTACACTATATTTTCATAACATCTTGATCGCCCCCTGGTGGCTGGCTGGAGTAAAGGTGAGAAAGGCGGCCTCCTCCATTTACACACAGTCAAGGGTTTGAAAGAAGCAAACACCAAACACACCTGGAGGCTTCAGTGAGGAACCAGCTGAGTTCTCAGCAGACCAGGGGGTTCCCTCAGACGGACACTGAAAGGAAAATTACAGAGGATTAGTAGACAATTAATCATCAGCAAATAAACTCAGACACCAGGTGCAGGGAGGTCAGGGGGGTGATGGGAAATGTAGTCTAGAAACAGCATGTAGGGGTTCATTTACCAGCTGTTGGCTCTGCAGGAAGTTCTCTTCCACCTTCCCGTTCTTTGATTCCACAAGTTCAACAGAGAAATCCTTTGTCACTGTGGAGCTCTCTCTGCCGTCACTGCACACACACACACACACACACACACACACACACACACACACATAGAGTAAGGGATGCTATGTGTCGTGGCTACATTGAGCTACAGGAGCTGGTGGAACAGAAGACTCACCTGGTGACAGCTACAGCTCTGACAGCCAGTCGACCTGCAGGCAGCAGGATGGGCTCGCTGTACCTCCTGCTGCCTGCCGACCCGCGCTGCACCACCGCCGGCTTCGACCCATCCAGAGTGTAGAAGATCTGCACCCCAGGAGTGTCTGCAGAGAGGGACACACCTGTCAGGTACACCTGGAGCCAATGGAATAACTACTATAGCAATAGTAGCTGCAAATGTAGAACCAATTAGAGGGTAGGACGACCTGCAGGTGATTAACTGTACTCTCATGGAGACAGGTGTGTGGTTACCTGACTGGATGGAGACAGGTGTGTTGGTGTCGATGTGGTTCTTGGCTCTGTGTGTCTGCAGGTGGATGATGGGAATGATGAGCGGAGCTGACACTGCTCCTGCTGTCATGATGGTGACTGTCTGTGAATACATCCATCACAGTATTGTTCAGTTAAAGTACTCACACACTTTCTTTAATTGTTTAAACATCACAGTTTGTTCAAACAAATATTGTCTTAAAAACAAGTGAGTTAATGAAAGCCTTCAGCTTCAGTCAGTTCCTGTTGGTTCAGACGGACTTAAACAGAGAACACAAACTGTCTGAGGATGAGTCAAACACGTCACACTGCGCATGTCCAGATGGGTATAAAATAGTAAATTTAAAACTAGAATAAACTTACTTCAGATTAACGTGCAGATGATTCAGAGAAGAGTTCCCACAAACGGCTGCTCCTCTTCCTACGACCGTGTACAGAAGCGTCACCATAGCAACGGGCTCTGTTCTGCGCGCGTGCGCTCGTCCCACATACTGAGGGTACCAGGGGGTGGGGTTAACAAAAAACCTCTACTCACAGTAAATAGCTAATAAATTTACAAAATATATTGATCTAAAATTTGAAGACCTGTTAGGATGTTTATATATTAAAACTAAAGATGGCTCAACTTTTTAGTTGTTTGAAATATTTAGCTTCTTTTGGACTGCTTTTAACAAAAAACCACACCACCGAGATCTTGCTTTAAATTTAAATTCATACAAACAAAATTAAATTAAAAGATTTAATGAAATAAGGAGAGGAATATTTTATGCGCTATTAATAAGGAGGAAGCTGCAGTTCTTATTCATCTCGTTTCTGAGTCAACATCTAGGGATATCATGGTTCATGGTTAAAATGTGATCAATATGAACACGATTAAATCAAATGAATGACGAAAACATCAACAAGGATACGTTTTTTACCTTTTATATTTTGTTTTATCTGTATTTGTTGACAGGCAGCTTTCAGGACACTCCTAGGCACAGCTAACTTTTGAGGACCCTGAACTAGCATGCCTGCAACACAGCGCTAGCTAACGGTGTAGCAAACAGTCGCTACGGCTGAGACAGAAAGCCAAAGAAGAGCGTTAAAATGGCAGAAGTGAAAGTGAAGAAGGAGACGAACCTTTCAGACCCCGCGGAGGTCGAGAACAGGTCAGTCCCGTGACCCTGAGCCCGGTGCTGTTTACTCATAAACCGCTCCACCGAACTCCGTTCAAATTCTGTCCAATTTAATGTTTACTCGGTTATCATCGGGCCACATGCCTGATAAATGTATTATCTGATCTGTAGTGAGCACAGATAACCCAGTTTACTTAATATACCTAAAACTGTTATTTTACTGTTCTCTCACTGTGCCATTCACTGTCCCCAGAGAGCTCTAAAGAAGGACGATTCTCTCTAGAGAACCCAGTGGATGAACCCAGGATTAGATATTCTGAGAGAGATTTAATGGTAGAAGTTCTACCTGGAGTTTAGAATATGTTGCCGAATTTGAGTTATTATCCTGCAGATTTAGAAGTGACCTAAAGTCATGAATCATAAGTCGTTAAATCCAGCAAACAAGTGAATTATTGGTTTATTGTGATTATTTCAAACGGAGCTTGGTTTACATTTTAGGTCAGTCTGTCCATGTAGATTATAGACTGTACAGGCATTGGTTTAGATTCAGTCATGACATGTCAACAGACAGCAGAGGTTAATACAGTCTGCACTATACACACACACACACACACACACACACACACATATATATGTATATGTATATATATATTAAACAATCAAGCACAGATTCAGGTGTTGATGATGAGTCTCTTCCACTAATCAATACATGGAGTTATTCACCTGTCCACCTGTCTAACACCTGTCTTCAGGAGAGGGTCTGACTTTTATTTACTCTTTTGGAACATGTTCGCAGATCTTTGTCACAGTTGATTTCTCTTGTGGAAAACTGAGTTATCTGAATGATGACAACACGAGGACATTTTTAGTTGTTTTTATCTTTATTATTTAAATCCAACAAAGTCAGAAATCTGAGATTCAACTTGGACCTGTAAGAAACGTCATACATGTGGCCCTAACCGTCGTCTGTCTGTGTGTGTGTGTGCGTGTGTGTGCGTGTGTGTGTTCAGGATCAGAGAGCTGTGTCAACAGTTCCCTCATGGCATCACAGACCAGGTGATTCAGAACGACATGCCTCACCTGGAGCCTCAGCAGAGAGCCATGGCCATCAACAAGCTGCTCTCACTGGTCAGTCTCATGATGGTGTCACTGCTGGTCCTCTCCTGTTATGTCGCCCTGTGTCTGTGTTTCTGATCGGTGTTATTGATGATGTCAGCTGGTCTAAACGTGTCTGTTCACCTGTTCAGGGTCAGCTGGACCTGATGAGGAACAGCTCGGGGCTGCTGTACAGGATGAAGGACACACAGAACGCCAGGTAAACTCACCTGCCTCCCTCTGCAGGAGCACGCTGCAGCATGACAGACGTCTGAACATCATGTGTTTCCTGTTGAGACGACATTAAAATGACCACTTTGTCTTTATCGTGTCGTGTGTCAGTAAGATGAAAGGTTCAGACAACCAGGAGAAGCTGGTGTATCAGATCATCGAGGACGCAGGAAACAAAGGTAACCAACTGCAGCAGCACACCTGCTTCAGTGCTGCTGTTCTAACACGCAGCAGCAGCAGCCGTGTGTGCTGATGATGTTTGTGTCGCTCTGCAGGGATCTGGAGCAGAGACATCCGCTTTAAGAGTAACCTCCCTCTGACCGAGATCAACAAGATCCTGAAGAACCTGGAGAGCAAGAAGCTCATCAAGGCTGTCAAATCTGTGGCTGTGAGTGTCTACCTGCTGACCAGCTGATCTGTGCAGGTACCAGGTGTCCTGTCTGACTCTTACATGTTTGCCATGTTGCAGGCTTCCAAGAAGAAGGTGTACATGCTGTACAACCTGCAGCCGGACCGCTCAGTGACGGGCGGCGCCTGGTACAGCGACCAGGACTTTGAGTCTGAGTTTGTGGAAGTCCTGAACCAGCAGTGCTTCAAGTTCCTGCAGAGCAAGGTTAAAAAAACTTTATTTACACGGCTGACATCGACAGAAACAAAACTTATTAGACGATTAAAAAAGAGAGAAATGAACCAGAATATGTTTTTAACTAAGGATCCTAAAAGCAGGTGAAATCCTGTCTGTGCATGAACTGTCACACTCAGTCACCTGTTGCTCACCTGACTCACCTGAAACATCAATCAGCAGCTGAGATGATCAGTCAGACCAGCAGGTGGCAGCAGAGTCAACATTACCTGTGTGTGTGTGTGTGTGTGTGTGTGTGTGTGTGTGCGTGTGTGCGTGTGCGCGTGTGTGCAGGCTGAGGCAGCGAGGGACAGTAAACAGAGTCCCATGGTTCAGAGGAACAGCTCCTTCGCCACCTCGCACGAAGTCTGGAAGTACATCTGTGAGCTGGGAATCAGCAAGGTGACGCTCACAGCCCCCGATGCTAACCCAGCTAATGTTCAGCTAATGCTAAGCTAACAGCCAGCTTACATTTATTAACCCTGTGCTAATGTTTATTTAACTTTCAGCTGGCATTTGATTAATGCTCAGCTGACAATCGATTACCACTCTTGCAGCCACGCCCCCTTTTTATGACATCACTCACCTGACAGTGACCCCTCACACAGACACACAAACACCTCCTGAGCCTCAGGTCCCCTCACAGCTGGTCTGAGGTGAGTTCAGCCCTGAGTATCAGCCTGACAGGTGTGTTCCTGCAGGTGGATCTGTCCATGGACGACATCGAGACCATCCTCAACACGCTCATCTACGACGGGAAGGTGGAGATGACCGTCATCGCCGCCAAGGAGGGGACGGTGGGCAGCGTGGACGGACAGATGAAGCTGTACCGCGGCGTGAACCCCGTCATCCAGCCCACCGGCCTGGTGCGGACGCCCTGCGGACTCTGCCCGGTAACACACAGACACACACACACACACACACACACACACACACAGGTTGTACAGGAGCACAGCACAGTCCTGACTTCCTGTTTCCTGTCCTCAGGTGTTTGACGACTGTCATGAAGGAGGGGAAATCTCTCCGTCAAACTGCATCTACATGACGGAGTGGTTGGACTTCTGACAGACGCTGTGTCCTCGTGCTCTCAGCAGACCGTCTCTTCATGTTCACACTCGTCTTTTCTATTTATCACCACGTTTAATAAAAGTGTTGCCGTGCTGACGTGTCCTGTGCACTCTGATCCAGCGAGGCGGCTGCTCTCCTCACATCCTCACACTGACTACGTGCAGTCAGACACACGTGAATGAAGTCTGCCAGGTTTACCTTCTTCTCAGGTGTGTGAAATAGTGTGTGATCATTTCACTGCTTTGTCGCCTTCAGGGAGGTTAGACACCTGTTCTTCTGTGACCTCACAGGTCAGAGGTCACCAGAGTTGCACACAAACTTCAGATGTTTCCAACAAAAGGAAACATTTCATTCCCTCAGAGACGACGTGAGCTGATACATGACCATGTTACCCAGAATGCACTTCACATAAACAGATTACAGACATCTTGAGCCTCTGAGCTGTTAATACATCGTGTTCTACCTGTTACTGTTATTTCATGTTTGCTGTGGTGAGAGATGTGCCGCTGAGAGCAGCGTCTCAGTCTCTGGATGTGATCAGGTGTTTAGAAACGTGCGTCAGTGGATCCTTTACCAAAGTCAAAGAAACCAAAACCACTCGGAGGAGGAGCCAAAGCTCGAGTGTAACCAGTTATAAAGAAACAGCTGAGGAGTTCGCTGTGGAGTGACGGACAGACGGACAGACGGACAGACGGAGGGTTTCAGCTCTACTTTTATAAACAATCACAGACGTGATGAACTCTGAAAGTGTTTAAAAGTCTTCATCAGTAAAAGTAAGCGGTCAGTAAAAGAACCGTGCTGACGTCCTGACTGCGCTGCAGCTTCACTGACCCTCTGCTGTAGATTCATGCAGGTCTCATGATGTTACCTTCAGCCTGGAGCAATCAAAGATGGCTGCCGTTTTAACCTGAGTATGAATCGATTTGAGAACGTGCCCTGACAGCAGCCCGAGCACTCAGGTACGTAACCTCGGTTCTCTGAAGCACTCTGTGTGAGTGTTTCCCATCAGGCCTCATGAGAGTGCTCCGTCAGCCTGTGATGGGCCCCGTGCTGATGCTCGCACGGCTCCGTTTACACAACAGCCTCCTGTTTTCATGTTCACATATCGACCAATCAGAGAGCAGCCGGGGACAGGAAGTGTCCTCTGATCGACTGTCTGCTTCTGTTCTCATCAGCCCGAGATATAATGGATAATACAGTAAATACTACATTACCCATGAGCCTCAGCAGCTGCTACAATAACAACAGTTCTGTGTGGTGGTTGTGAGTTTTTCCTCTGACAGCAGCTAAGTGCTAACAGCTGCAGGTCCATTAAGCTCATTCATTATTAAGAACTGACTGTGCTGTAAGTGAGCCACGCCCACTGTGTGACATCACTTCCTGTCACCATCCACTGTCTACACATCAAACAAGGAGCTGCAGCCGAGTCGAGTCACATGGAGTCGACTCGGGTCGTCGGTCGCATCCGATGGACCTCTGTCAGTCGAAGTCCAACTGAGTCGCGTCCAGTCGGTGTGATTCATTCCAGTGGGATGGAGTCACGTCGGATGAAGTCTAGTTGAGTTGTGTGTGCAGTCGAGTCTGGACAGGTTAATTCAGGTCAAGTCAAGATGAGGTCCAATGAGTGGGGTCGAGTAGCATGACATGAAGTTGTGCCAAGTCTGATGAAGTCATTTCCTGGAAGGCCGAGTCGGATCGGATGAAGTCGAGTCGTATAGAACCTGTCGAGTCACATCAAGTTTTAACTTGAACATAAACAAAGTTTCTCTTTAATCTGAAAACTTTTTAATCTAAACCTGAACTCTTTAATTTCTTGTTTTCATGTGAAGAAAAACTCCAACAGTCTAAAGTGTGACCAGCGCCCCCTACAGGATTACTCTGTATCATGATCTGTATCATGCTCTGTATTTACTCAACTTCAGTGGTCAAACAGTCATTTTCGTCCTGGTGTCTGTGCTCGTCTGAGCTTGTTTTTTCTGAAATAAAACCTGTTTGTTTAAAATGTTTGTGTTCAAAGATCATCAATAACTTATTGACAATAAGAGACCGGAAGTATGTCTGAATATGTCTCTGCCGCCTGTAGGGGGCGCTACAGGAGCTGAAAGACTGTTACATGTTTCCACAGAGCTGCATCTGCGATTTCAGAGTTGTCCTTGAATCTGTCACAAAGTCATTCAGACAATAAATGTAAGATTAAAGCAGAATCAGGGTTTGATGTGGACCCGCACTGATGCAGACCGGACAGAGTCTGAGGGAGGGAGGGAGGGCGAAGGGGGCGGGAGGGGGTGATGAGGAGGGGGGCAGTGCGGATTCTTTCCCGTCATTCCCTGCAGCAGCAGCAGCTCCCTCCCTCCTGTCTGTCGCTCTGTCTGTCGCTCCGTCCTGTCCGTGTCGGATGTTTCGGACTCTTCTTCTTCTCCGCTGAAGTTTGAAGCCTCTCTGTGACCTTCTGCGCAGGTAAGCAGCTTCTTTTTCTCTCTGCGGTTCTCTGCGGTGTCTGTGTGTTTGCTGCGGCTGTGATTGGAGCTGCGGAGGGAAACACTGGAGCCTCCGATCCTCCGAACTTCGCTTCATGTCGGAGGAGACTCGGCGGAATCGGGCCGGATCGGACTCTTCTGGTCCGGCCCGGAGCAGAAAGTCTCCCCGCAGGCCCGGTCCTCTCTCCCGGCCCGATCCGCTCATTGTGGCCGTGCTGAGGCTCGCCTCTGCCCGCATGTCCGCTGCCCGTCCCCCCGCCCCGCCGCCCCGCCAGCAGCCATTTGTCTGGGCAGGAGGATGGAGGATAATAACGGTGCGCCATGCATGGACGCAAAAACAGGCGTGGCCGCGGGAGGAGGAGGTGATGTGTGCGTTAATGTGTGTGTTCAGGACAATAAACAGCGAGGCTGGAACTCCGCTCAGAGAACATTAACGGGGGTATTTTTAGCGGTATAATGGGCGGGATGTCTCCGGCCTCCAGCTGCTGTGCCCGGCTTAGGGAGGCTCTGCAGGCCGGTGCGCAGTTTAACAACCACCGGCGGAAAATGCAGGAAAACAGAGAGGAGGGCTCACGGTGGTCGGGGAGCGGAGCTGGACTCTGCAGGCCTCTAACCCTCAAATACGTGTTTTTGTTGCGGGAACGTTGTGCGAATGTTCTGCGGAGGTTCTGAGTCCCTGCAAACACGAACATTCAACCGTTATGTTGTCATGCAG
Source organism: Semicossyphus pulcher (assembly GCF_022749685.1). Taxonomy (NCBI): domain Eukaryota; kingdom Metazoa; phylum Chordata; class Actinopteri; order Labriformes; family Labridae; genus Semicossyphus; species Semicossyphus pulcher. The sequence continues at coordinate 29,192,486 of NW_027211681.1, forward strand.
GCCCGGCTGCAGGCAGGAGGGGGCCCGGGCAGGGTCTACTCCCCCCCCCCCCCCCCCTTGATCTGTGAGAGTGTAAATAAACACACACACACACACACACACACACACACACACACACACTTTAAAAGTTTCTGAGGTTAAAGGAACGATTGAGCCGGCCGGGGGGGGGGGGGGTCTAAAATCACATTCCTGTGAGTTGATGTGCTGATGTTCTTGTGTTTGAACTTTGACCTCCACAGAACGTCTGGGGAACATTTTCTCTACTGTACAACAGATCATATTAACATCACACCCTAGAACACAGATATATCAGGAGAACCTTCTCAAGAACAACAACAGACATCTTTAACAGTATTTGTTTGCTGGAACATTCACAGAACCTTGTTCCAAAGTCAGGGAACGTTTCCCTGAAGCAGGTTCCTTTGAATTCTCTTCGACATGACTCAAATATTAATGTTCTGCTAATGTTTAAAGAACATCCTGACGCCACGGAAGAACATTGGAGATATTTTGGTGAATCGTTCTTAGAACAAACCTTGGTACGGTCTAGTTATCAGCATCTTTGTTCTGTGAAGGTTACTCCAATGTTCCCAAATGTCTCCTCTCAGGTTCCTAAAGTACCAACTCTCAAAGGCTCATGAAGTCTCTACAGAGCGTTCTGTCATGTTCTACAAAAGCCATCAGGGAACCTTCACTAACTGTTCTGTGTTTTTACCTCTCTAGAACATTTGGAGAGCGTTCTTGGATCTGCTCGGAGCTCTGTAAAGTTCTCTCAGTCTTTGTTTCTGATGCTGCTTATAAAATGTTCAGATAAGGTTCAATTAGATTGAAGGAACTGAACAGGAACAGGAACTTTGTAAGAACATAACAGAGTTTTCTTACAGAACCCATAAAACTGTACGTTGAACAGGTTCCTGACAAGCTAAACAGTTTAAGAACTTAAAGTCAGGACGTTCCTGTTGGGAAACAAGAACCTTACTTTGGACCACATGTGAACGTTCTCTGAAGTTTAACAAGGCGAGGAGAACGTCCTGACCCTAACTGCAGATGTTCTATGGAGGTCCTTTAATAATGACCTGACACTGTGGAGAACATCAGGTTTGACAGTCTGAGTCTGTAGAGATCCTTTGGGAACGCTGACACGTTTGTGTTTCTGATCGTTGTTCGCTCCGATGGTGAGACGCTGCACATCGCCGTGTCAACATGTTTCCTGCTCAGAGTTCGGCTCGTCCACATGTGGAGCATTCTCAGAGATTCACTCCCAGTTCAGTCGTCGATCTGTGGACGGACGCAGCAAAAACAGGAGAACAAAGATGCGTCTGGTTGTGGAACAGAACATGACAACATAATCTATCGGACAGAGACGGTCTATGTCCTGGAGACGAGCTGACAGAACATTAAAGTTGAGTTCACCTGGACTCATCCTCGTTAGCATGAATTATGAAAGACGACACGATGGACGTTCACCATCACAGAGTCATTAGAGGCTCTTTGTCTCGTTCTTCAGTCCGGATGTGAAACAGGATTCAGACGTCCTCTCACCGCTCAAACACTGACGCGTCCTCCTTACAGAAGCTCTTAAAGCCTGTAGGGTTTGAACACCGCCAGTTCAAGGCGGGACGGAGGCGGTACGGTGGGGCGAAGTCGTTCCGCATCTGAGCCGGCATCTGAGGTAGTAACAGAGGAGGAACGGCGTCTGTGTAAACAGCGGGGCGGCAGGGCGGGGCGGCAGGGCGGAACAGCGCCGCGTATGTGTGTCTAAAGCGCGCGCTGATTGTTTACGCAGGAACACTATTTAAAAACACACACCTGGGCGGCTTCACGCCGGCGTCACCTGCTCCAATGTACAATGACAAACGTGGCATGAGGACAGAGCTGCGTTACGGCGCTGAGGCGGAACCGCAGAGTGGACTTGTGAGCGGCCATATTGTCTCATGTTTGAACATCTACAGCAGGGAACTGTTTTTACTTCCTCTCTGTCACATGACCTCTGATCTCACTCGCCTCCATCAACAACAGAACTCATCCTGATGCTTCAGACACACAGTCACTGCTATGAACTCTGGGTAATCTGGTGAAGTCTGCACACTGAGCAGACCCTCTGGAGCTCTGCTTTCAGACACCTGTTCAGTCTGCAGGTGTGTTGAAGTCCGGACGCTAACACTCAGATGGTATGAGTTCAGCATGTCTGCTCCACGCTCTCTAGAACCTCCTTCACCAGAGTCAAACCTGAGTCAAACCAGAGTCAAACCAGAGTCAAACCAGAGTCACACCAGAGTCACACCAGAGTCAAACCAGAGTCACACCAGAGTCAAACCAGAGTCAAACCTGAGTCAAACCAGAGTCACACCAGAGTCACACCAGAGTCACACCAGAGTCACACCAGAGTCACACCAGAGTCACACCAGAGCTTTCACCCACAGGTTGTATTTTCAGATTTCAGTGATTTGTTTGGCCTGTATTGACAGGACGGCTGAAGAGAGACAGGACGTGAGGGGAGCAGAGAGCAGGGGGTGACTTCCTGCTCCTGCTCAGTGATATGGTAGTGTCGGGGCCGGAGGAGCAGAGAGGAGCAGAGAGGAGTGATCGGTGGCTGTAAACAACAGAGCTGATGTACAGTTCAGGTGTGCTTCATTGGCCGGTATGTGCACATACAAGGAGTCTGCTCTCTGTGCTCTTAGACATGAACATTACACATGAAACAGGCGATGCTGAAATCTATGAATAAATCTGTAGTGATGTAACAGACGGGTTCATTTACATGAGGGAGATAGTTTCCAGTATTTCCAGTGAACGCAGTGTGCATAGAGTCTTTGCCCGACGGCGTGGATATTTACATGAATGAAACGTGTCCGTGCGATGAGATGAACAAGGTGGCGGAGTTAGCCCTGAAGCTAGCTGCAGCTTCGGCCCTGCAGAACAACAAGAAGTCTCCCGTGCTCTCTGACTCCGGTCGGGACGCTGAAGCAGGTTAACGACGGCTCATCGGTTTGTAGCACGCAGCGTGTTTTCTATTGGAACACAAGGTGCACTACTTTACAGGTGATGCATGCTGGGAAGGCAGATCGCTCGTGTTGGTGGGCAGCGTTTCCTGCTGTGCTTCAGTTTAGAAGTCGATCACATCATTCAAACCGTCTGTTGAACACAGTGTGACGGAGACGAGCCTCAGAGGTCAGGAGAGACAGGAGCTCACACATCCAGCTGAAGGTCGGCTGCTCCTTCGTTGCTTCCTTTTAGGTCTTTCAGGTATGTTCACCTGGTCGGAGACCCTGAGGTCACTAGAGGTATTCTTCATCTCGTCTGGTCTGAGGACACCTCAGTGTCCTCCAGGAGGAGCTGGGAACAGAACCCCGCCCTGCAGGGAGAACGGATGGATGTTTAACACGAGCCTCCTGCACGCCTCATGGAGAGCAGCGAGGACACCAACAAACGCTGCAGCATCAAAGTGTTGTGAGTCCTCCGTCCGGCTCAGCTGTGATTCGGCAGAATGTGTGATTCTGACCTGAGATCAGTGTGCAGGAGGGCGGGGTCAGCTCGCCAGGAAAGGACTGTGTGTGTGTGTGTGTGTGTGTGTGTGTGTGTTCATAAATCAGATAACTCCACCCTGCTCTGCTCGGAGGAGTGAGGTCATTCTTCTTCTGCTGTTTCTGGAACATTAACAGACGACTCTGTCCTGCAGAAAACTTGTATCTGATCATACGTGTTTGCATGTGTCAGGGCAGCTCCTGTGTGTGTGTGTGTGTATGTGTGTGTCTGTGTGTGTGTGTGTGTGTGTGTGTGTGTGTGTGTGTCTCGGATCCTGACTGTAAACCAGACATGAACAGTTAGCTTCTCTCAGTGCATGCTTTTAGCTTGAAGCTAGTCTGATCCTGCACTGTAACTATGAAGCTTCAGCCAGTAGCTGGTTAGCTTAGCTTAGCACATCAGGGTGCTATAAAATGATTAGCCTGGGATCTCTGATGCCTCCTCTTCAGAGTCAGTAAACACACACTGCTAACAGCTAACGGCTAACTCTGCACAAACCTGAACAGTGACGTCTAACAAACACTCACTGACTACATGCTAACACTATAGCCCTCTATGATTAGCTTAGCATAAAGACCAGAAACAGGAAACAGCGAGCCTGGCTCTGTCCAAAGCTGTTCCTGTTTAATGTTTGCTGAGAGTAAAGAGAGAGTGTGTGTGTGTGTGTGTGTGTGTGTGTGTGTGTGTGTGTGTGTGTGTGTGTGTGTTGGGTCGGGTCATCCTCTTGAGGCAGCTGCTTCTGGGAGACAGGTGACAAACACCTGCTGCCCTCTGTTGTGTGTGTGTGTGTGTGTGTGTGTGTGTGTGTGTGTGTGTGTGTGTGTGTGTGTGTGTGTGTGTGTGTGTGTGCGTGCGTGCGTGCGTGCGTGCGTGTTTCCTCAGCTGTGATTGGCTCTGAGGAATGTTTGAGGGTATTTTAGAGTCACAGCCATTTGTTCAACAAGCCCTCAGACAACACACACACACACACACACACACACACACACACACATTCCAGTGGGACCCTCCCTTCCACCATGGCTGGGCGGTGCGTCTTGCACAGCTGGTGTGCAGTCAGTCAGTCAGTCAGTCAGTCAGTCGACATCACAAACACTGATGAGCTTTGATAACATCAGACACAGATCAGAGATCAAAGATCTTAATGCTAAGCTAGGCTAAACATCCAGGTATTCCACTACTGGTGTAAAAAGAGCTACTGTCACATCAGAGAAGCTAGCTCTCCATAGCAGGGGAGCGTCTCAGATGGTTGCTAACGAGCAGATCATTCACATCAGGTGTGTTACAGTGCAGAGAAAGAAGGAGGCCCTCCAGGAGCAGGGTTGCCCCCCCCCGGTCTATAGCGACTTTAATGAAGACTCACACAGCAGGTCAGTGTCCCTGTGTGTGTGTGTGTGTGTGTGTGTGTGTGTGTGTGTGTGTGTGTGTGTGTGTGTGTGTGTGTGTGTCTCCCTGTGTGCCTGTGTGTGTGTGTCCCTGTGTGTCCCTGTGTGTGTCTCCCTGTGTGCCTGTGTGTGTGTGTGTCCCTGTGTGTCCCTGTGTGTGTCTCCCTGTGTGCCTGTGTGTGTGTCCCTGTGTGTGTGTGTGTGTGTCCCTGTGTGTGCGTGTGCGTGTGTCCCTGTGTGTGTGTGTGTCCCTGTGTGTGCCTGTGTGCGTGCGTGTGTGTGTGTTGTCATGTTAGAAGGATGTGGGGCGATGTGACCCCCCCTGTAAGCCTGTGTGACCCTCCCCGTCTGCACTCGGGGAGCGTTGCAGCTGATCGCGGCGGCCTGAAGCCTGACGGATCGATCAGCTGACTTTTTGTTGGTTTGATCGTCGTAAATGTGACGTTTGCGTTTCACTGTCTGTTTGAGTTCAGCATTTGGCCACCCGTGACCTCTGACCCCTGACCTTCTTCTCACTGTCAGGCTGATCAGAGATGTGTTTCCATCATCCAGCAGAGGATTCTGGGAAGTCAGATGCATTAGAGGCGAGGGGGTCCCTGTGGACGTCCTCTGTTTGTCTGAGTGCTGTAATGGCTCCTTCTGCTGCTCGATACCTCTGATGTGATGAAGCTGTTTACCTCCTCCATTAGCTGCAGTCAGCTGACCCAGCAGCCAATAGGAGCTCAGCATCACACACACACACACACACGCACTCACACACATGTAATGATGTGTTTTAACATCATACACACACACATCAGCATTTCACTTCACGTCCTCCAGAGTCCAGATGCTTTTAGATCACCTGCCAGGACTACATTACCCATGATCCTCTGCTGCAGTTCATCCAAAATAAAGAGACATCTGGAGGTGAATGGTTTTACATTTCTGAGCCTGTAACATCAGCCGCGTCTGAAGCTCTCTGATTGGAGGGATCATCCAGCAATGCTCTCTGGGATTTGTAGTTGACTGGAGGCTGTGACCTTGAACCTTGAACGTCCTTCAGCCTTCATGAGTAGCTAATCAATACGTGATCAATACTTGATATTGCCTGATTTACTGTTTGACTGTTTTCATCGTCATGTTTACTGATCACTGACTTCCTGTTGATTGTCCTTTGTGTGACTTCCTGTGTGTGACTTCCTGTCTGTGTGTCGTCCCTCAGGGCTCTGCCTGAAGCCGCCGATGTGGACGAGTCTCCGCTGATATCGAGGCGCGTGTCAGAGGTGAAAGGTCATGATGACGACGGTGGCCGCCGAGTTCGACCACATGGAGCTGCAGCAGCAGTACAGCAGCAGCAACGACACGGTCAACAACCGCTGGGACGATGACTGGGACAACGAGAACAGCTCGGCCCGCCTCTTTGAACGCTCCCGCATCAAGGCGCTCGCAGGTAGGAGCCCCGCCACCTTAACATACCACCTTAAGACGTCTTTATGACGGAGACAACAAACACTAATGTCTGACAGTAAAAACCATCAGGGACAGAGAACAGGACGAGGAGACAACCAGAGAAGAACTCCCTGAGTCTGTGACGTCTCACACGTCCATCCTCTCACAGTCTGACGGTTCGATTCCCTCACAGTTAGTCTCATTTTCAGCCCACAGGTTTGTCTCATGTTCACATTCGTCCTCCAGAAGCTCTTAGAGACACATTATCAGCCGGTTCCAGCAGAGTCTCCAGGACACCTGCAGCATCCTTTCCCAGGTGCCCCGGTGCTCCTCAGACTCCTGCAGGCCGACTCCGTGTGACGGGAGCGCTGTCACTTCTGTCACCTGTTGTATACCTGTGCTGTCAGATCGTAGCTCGTCAGGGATGTATTAAGCCTCAGATGCTCCTGGAGAACACAAACCTTCACTAGCTTAGCTACATTAATGCTGCAGATATCCCATAATGCATCACTCTCTGTATTTAAACTCATTTATAAGATGTGACCATCAGTGACAACACCAGGGGGCAGCAAAGTGTCAGCTGATCACTGCTGAGGAAACATCAGACAGAACTCCTCTGTTCTCATCACATGACCTGACACACATGACATCACTTCCTGTGGTAGGGAGAGGGGAAAGCGGAGGGGAGGAAGAGGAGGAAGAGGAGGAGTTGGAGGAGTAGGATGAAATAGAGGTGGTGCTGGGAGAAGAAGAGGAGGAGGAGGAGGAGAAACGGGACACATAGATATCTTAAGATGGAGAGGAGTCTAAGGCTGCTTCCCAAGTCTCTTAAATTGCATCCATGCTTCCTTCACTTGCGTCTTAGTCCCTCCCACCAGAGATGCATGGAGAGAGGAAACCAGTAGAGGAGAGAGGAAACCAGGAGAGAGGAAACCAGGAGAGGAGAGAGGAAACCAGGAGAGAGGAAACCAGGAGAGGAGAGAGGAAACGAGGAAATGTTTTTTAAGAGACGTGAGACGTCCTTTCCGATGAAGCGTCACGTGCTGCGACGTCCGTTTGTGATGATCGCGTCAGCTGATCACCGCTGGATCAGCTGTCAGTCTGCTTTAACAGCTGTTTGTGTCTGCACACATGTGCTCTGTATTCATTCTAATGAAACACACAGTAACAGTGTTTCCTCTCTGTAACCTGTTACCTGTGTAACAAACACCTGCACATGAAGAACAGGCTGCAGTCTGTGTTCCTGCTGCAGAGCCAGACGGACATTTCTTACAGCACTGTGTCTTTATATTATTTGTTCATTATTTACATTTGTGATCACTGATCATCTGATCTGAATTAATTATTTAATCAGCCCAAATACTGTCTGTTCATGAACTATGGACATTATTGATTAGGCTCAAAGTTTCAGGATAAATAGAAATCACGTCACGCTGATCAAACCCGACCTCACTGATGATCACGCTCACACGTAGTGTTACCTGCTGACAGAGAGACTCTCCTGCTCCCTCTGAATTCATTCATTCATCTGTAATAAAAGTTAGCAGGGGACTAACTGATCATGACGAGAGGTATTTCTTTAGATTACATTTAATAGAAATTAATCTGTTTTTGCTGCTTTTGATTTTTAGACAACTTATTTTTACTCAGATGTTGACTCAGAAAACAGATCAAATCTTCAGTTATTCACTGCACTCGATCCTCTCGAGCTTTGAGACGGTCCTCAATATGGCGGCTCCAGAACTACTTCCGGTTCGGGCGAGGAGCGAGGAGCGAGGAGCTATCAAATAAGAGACTTGGGACGCAGCCAATGACAGTGAAACATGAAATGAAAACCCTTTTATTGTGAAGGGCTTAGGTCACAGGTATTTTATTTTGAAGGGATGCTGTCAGACTCCCAGCATGCTCGGCGCTCTGCTGACTCACGTATGATGAGTGGTCTCAGTCTTTGTTCGATTCCCGCAGCAAAGAATGATCAGCTGATCACAGGCTCCGCCCACTTCGTCCCAGTGTTGTCCAATCAGACGACCACACTGCTGATGATGCTCAGTTTATCTGACACAGCAGATACTTTGTGGGTAATCAGAGAAATGAGCTATAGAGACCCAAACTGTTTTTTGTACCAGGCTGTAAACATGTTTATTTCTGCTGTAAAGTTTAACATGGGGCTCTATGGGGACTGACTCACTGCTGGAGACAGCCTCAAGTGGACACCAGAGGAACTGCAGGCTTTGATGTTCAGTGGAATAAAGAACTCTGTTTGTTACTGTGTGTGTGTGTGTGTGTACGTGTGTGTGTGTGCGTGTGTGTACGTGTGTGTGTGTGTGTGTACGTGTGTGTGTGTGCGTGTGTGTACGTGTGTGTGTGTGTGTGTGTGTACGTGTGTGTGTACGTGTGTGTGTGTGCGTGTGTGTACGTGTGTGTGTACGTGTGTGTGTGTGCGTGTGTGTACGTGTGTGTGTACGTGTGTGTGTGTGTGTGTGTACGTGTGTGTGCGTGTGTGTACGTGTGTGTGTGTGTGCGTGTGTGTGTGTGTGTGTACGTGCGTGTGTGTGCGTGTGTGTACGTGTGTGTGTACGTGTGTGTGTGTGCGTGTGTGTACGTGTGTGTGTGTGTGCGTGTGTGTACGTGTGTGTGTGTACGTGTGTGTGTGTGTGTGTGTACGTGTGTGTGTGTGTGCGTGTGTGTACGTGTGTGTGTGTGTACGTGTGTGTGTACGTGTGTGTGTGTGCGTGTGTGTACGTGTGTGTGTGTGTGTGTGTACGTGTGTGTGTGTGTGTGTGTGTGTACGTGCGTGTGTGTGTGTGTGTACGTGTGTGTGTACGTGTGTGTGTGTGTGTGTGTGTACGTGCGTGTGTGTACGTGTGTGTGTGTGTGTGTGTGTGTGTGTGTGTACGTGTGTGTGTGTGTGTGTGTGTGTGTACAGGATGTTTGTTTCTTACTTCCTGTCCTTCAGTCAGGAATGTGAAGGAACAATGAAGGGAAATCCCCCCCCCCCCTCCCTTTCACACCCTGATGACATCATAGTCAAGCTGTAACGCCATTGGCTGCTTGTGGACTCTGAGCTCACACACACACACACACACACACTCCTCAGCTGTCACATGATCAGTGTGTGTAGTTTAGTTGTGATGATTGAACTCTCGTGTTGATCCTTCATGAACGTTCAGGAGTAACAAACACAATCATAATATATTTCACATCATTAAACACACGTCTTCAAACTTTAAATCAAAGCTATCAGTCTGTGTTGGTTAGCGGTTAGCAGGTAGCGGTTAGCAGTTAGCAGTTAGCGGTTAGCGGTTAACGCTGCTGGTGATGCTGAGAACCACCTGAAATAAATGTTTAAAAAAAGTTTAAGAATTTTTCAGAGTAAAAACACTTTAACAACTTTAATTAAACCTGTTCAGCTTCATGAGACGTTCAAATGTCCAACTGAGGCTGGGAATTTCTGGAATTTAGGCATCCCGCACTTTTTTAACAGCGTGTCATCCTCCACCCCCTCTGTTTGCAGTGGGCGGGGCGCGCGTGTGTGTGTGTGTGTGTGTGTGTGTGTGTGTGTGTGTGTGTGTGTGTGTGTGTGTGTGTGTGTGTGTGTCCTGGAGGGAAACAGAGCACTCAGTTCGAGCAGGAAAAATGAGCAGAAGAAGAATGATTGGAGCGCTGGGCAGGGCAGGATACACACACACACACACACACACACAAACACACACTCCCGTGCTGTGAGCGTCACTTTGACCTCTGGACTCTTTTCTTTCACCTCCTGAAACACGAGGACGTCTTCAGTCGACTCTTATTTTCTTCTTCTGTGGTGTAAAGCTCGTCGGAGGATCTGAGGTCTTGTCTGGATTTTATTGTGAACCTTTGATTTTCTTTGTTTTCATAAAGACGTTTCTGCGGCGCCCTCGAGGCTCCTTCTTCTCGTCAGCGACTCTGTGCCTCCGCTCATGTTCAGGGAGTGATGAAGTGAAACTATGACTCGGATGTTTTCTCAGCCCGCCGTCTCTGAGCTCTCAGTGGGTTGATCTGCAGCTTTCTTACCCATCAGGCCTTGCTCCCTGTGGAGGTGTACTTATTTCTGTCGGTGTTGTTGAGTGTTTTGGCGGTGATGGAGGCAGAGTGGGTGTCGGCGGACCCGGGTCAGCAGCAGCAAAACTACAACCTGCTGGAAGGTCGATTCAAACAGCTGCAAGGTAAGAAGGGAAGGAGAGTGAGAGGTCAGAGGTCACAGAGGGAGCAGAGCATCAGCGAGCTGAGCGTGTCTCTCAGCTCGCTGATGGAACATTTGTTTGAGAGGAAGTGAAATAAATGTGATTAAAATGTTTTAATGCACAGAAAGACTTTTGTTTGCAAATCCAAAAGTTGAGCTTTTAAATCTAAAAGATTGACTTGGTCTGAATCTGGTGGGCGGGGCCTATGATGTAAAACACGTCTCTATTGGTCGGTCAGGGTTGGAAACATCAAAGGCAACATTTCTGCTAATCACTCATTTATTTGACTTTCTTTTAAACATTATTGGATGTGCAGAGTTCTGATGCATAATACAGTGATGTCACAGGCGAGGTAAAGCTGTGAGCGCGCTGCGATGATCCACCGATCCTTTCAAAGCAGATGAAGCAAAGCAGCCTGAAAATGTGCCCACTCTCACTCGCAGCGTGTCGGCTGTTTACAGAGGAGCCCCTCGTGTGAATACAGGGAGCAGGGGTCAGGACTGACACCTGTCTGCGTCGGGACTCCGACACCTGTCTGCGTCGGGACACGTGTGGAGGTTTGGTTGAAGTCTGCACGTGTTCGCGGTGCTGTCAGAGAAAGATGTTTCAGGTTCACAGTGTATCTGACGATCAGGACGCACTCAGCGGAAACTCGGCGCTCATGTTTAGGTCATCCTGCATGAATGTGGCCACGCCTGTCTCTGATTGGCTGATGCACAGTGATGACGTCATGTTGCTGCTTTTATGCTAGAGGATCCTGCTCGGTCAAATGAATGAGAGTTTGTTTTCACTCTGAGAGTCACAGTCTGAAGACACGGCTACACACCAACCAATCGGAAGAGAGCAGGCGGTGATGCAGGCGGACGCGGGAACTAGTTTCACCTCCTGTCTGACATCAGTCAGATGTTACTGCCTGTAGAGGGAAGAGAAAGCTTTTATTTTGTAGGAATCAGTGGAAGCTTCCTGTGTGTTCGTCTCTCTGCAGCAGGACTTTGTATCAGTGGTTGATGTGGTCGGTGACCTTTGACCTCAGCTCCTCCTGGTTAAAGTTTAAACGGTTTACAGCCAAACACGCTGACAGTGAACACATCATGAAGTACACACTGATAATGTAACACTGCGGGCAACGTTACGCCCTGAGTTCTGTCTGCAGGCGTCTGTCAGGCTTCAGGCTCTCCTGCTGGGCTGTCTGACTCTGTGAACACGTTGATTACTTATTATTGTGTTCTCCTCAGCTCTCATTGGCTCGTCTCTCTCTGTGTGGACTCTCTAACCTGTGATCTAAAGTGTTTCCTGAAGCTGATCTTTGTGTGAACCTGCAGATTGAAGCTCCAGCAGAGCTCAGCTCAGTACGTTCCGTCTTCTATGTCAAATTTTAAATTCAAAGAGCGAGAGAGAGAGAGAGAGAGAGAGAGAGAGAGAGGGAGAAAGAGAGCGAGACACACACACACACACACACACACACACACAGACAGAGAGAGACAGAGAGAAGCTTGGTGTGTCAGCTCCCCCGGCAGTCTAAACCTATAGCAGCATAACTCTGAGCTGGTCCCAGCCTGAGCCAGGCCTAACTATAAGCTTTATCAAAGAGGAAAGTTTGAACTCTTAAAAGAAGAGAGGGTGTCTTCCCTCCCGGACCCTGACTGGTAGATTGTTCCAGAGGAGGGGGGCCTGGTAATTGAAGGCTCTACCTCCAACACTACTCTTAGAGACGTTAGGTACCACAAGCAGGCCTGCATCCTGGGAGCGCAATGTTCTAGAGGGGTAATATGGCACTATGAGCTCTTTAAGATATGTTGGTGCCTGACCATTAAGAGCTTTGTAAGTAAGAAGGATTTCACAGGAAGCCAGTGCAGAGAGGCTAATACAGGAGAGATGTGATCTCCCTTCTTAGTTCTTGTTAGCACACGTGCTGCAGGAGCCGGCAGGGCGGAGCAGCGCTGAGTGTGTGTATTTGTATTTGCGCGGTTTGTTTACCCCTCGCGCAGGTTTTGCTTCCACAACTTCAGAATGCTGTAAAGACACGCTCTGGCGCCGGCGTTGCTTGGTCCACTGTGAAATGACAAAGGCTGCATGATGACGGAGCTTCCTTACTGCGCTGAGGCGGAACTGCAGACTAAAAGGGACTTATAACTCTTCCTGTCAGTGGGCGGGGCCTGGAGTTAACTGTCTGCTGACCATCTGCTGTGTCTGACCTGCAGGTCAAAGTCAGAGTAAATGACACAGACAAGTTTGTACTGATGGAGGTCGGACTGTCAATCATGTTACATGTTCGCTCATCAAACAGGAAGCTGGGGGCGGGACATTTGAATATAGAATAAATGCAGCAGCTCACAACAGGAAGCAGTCAGAGGCGTCATTCAAAGGGTTAAAAATAACTGCTGCATTCTGTTAAAGTAAACAAATGAAGAAAAACTATTTAATGTTTAATTATATTCAGGAAATCGTTTCTATACACTTAATGACTTTCTCCTGATTGGCATTTTGCTTTCATTTTCACATCATTCCTACTGACGACTTCCTGTTTCCTTGAGGTCAAAGGTCAAACACCAAAATAAACAGTGTTGGCTGCAGAGGAACGGGCAGATACACAGGTATCTCTCATGCCGCTGCAGACTGAGAAGAAGAGTCCAAACCTGGTGAGACGTAAACACACAGACAGGAAACACCTGTTGGTCAGTCAGTGTGACATCACCATCACCATCATCATCACCTCTCGCCTCACAAAGTTGTCATGTCAGACTGAAACTGATGACCCACAGACACTCTGATATCAGACAACTCACGAGCTAATGTAGCTAATAACCGCTAATAAACAGTACAGTTGTCTGGATTGACTCACTGTGTGTGTGTGTGTGTGTGTGTGTGTGTGTTTGCAGATGAGCGTGAGGCGGTGCAGAAGAAGACCTTCACTAAATGGGTGAACTCTCACCTGTCCAGAGTCTCCTGCAGGATCACAGACCTGTACATGGACCTGAGAGATGGACGCATGCTCATCAAGCTGCTGGAGGTCCTGTCCGGAGAGAGACTGGTACAAAACAGACACCACAATACACACTGTACACACACTGTACACACTGTACACACACTGTACACACACTGTACACACACTGTACACACTGTACACACACTGTACACACACTGTACACACTGTACACACACTGTACACACTGTACACACACTGTACACACACTGTACACACTGTACACACACACACACACACACACTGTACACACTGTACACACTGCACACACACTGTACACACTGTACACACACTGTACACACACTGTACACACACTGTTCACACTGTACACACTGTACACACACTGTACACACACACACACACACACACTGTACACACTGTACACACTGCACACACACTGTACACACACACACACACACACACACACACACACACTGTACACACTGTACACACACTGTACGCACACACACTGTACACACTGTACACACACTGTACACACTGTACACACACTGTACACACACTGTACACACACACTGTACACACTGTACACACTGTACACACTGTACACACACTGTACACACACTGTACACACACTCACACACACACACACACACTGTACACACTGTACACACTGCACACACACTGTACACACACACACACACACACACACACACACACACACACACACACTGTACACACTGTACACACACTGTACGCACACACACTGTACACACACTGTACACACACTGTACACACACTGTACACACTGTACACACACTGTACACACACTGTACACACACTGTACACACTGTACACACTGTACACAGTGAATACATATGACATGGACCAGCACATAATCTACAGAGGTAATGTTACAGAGGAGGAGGGATGGACTCCGCCCAACTCTGAGTGTGTGTGTGTGTGTGTGTGTGTGTGTGTGTGTGTGTGTGTGTGTGTGTGTGAGAGCGGCTCCAGGTGTGTCCCACTTCCTGTCCACTCGCTGGCCTCGTTCCTGGACTTAGACATCCAGAAAAGGTGTGTGTGTGTGTGTGTGTGTGTGTGTGTGTCTGTGTGTGTGTCTGTGTGTGTGTCTGTGTGATTGTTGTGTGTGCTGGCTGTGGTCCAGCTGCTGCCCCCCCCCCGAAGACCAAGGACACTTCACTGTTCACTCACTTCCTGTGCAGCATTCAGGGACAGGAAGATGGTCAGTTTTCCCCACATCCTGTCTCAGACCCCGCTTGGGTCCATTTATAACACATTAATCGCTTTAATTTTCTGGGTCTTTTATTGTGAAAATCTGCCCTCAGACTGAACAGACACAGGCACATCACAGCAGCCTGGTGGACGTTAGGAAGGATGAACTGCAGCTCGATAAGCGCCCCCCCCTGACAGCCTCTCTGTTTCTTCTTCTGTGTTTTGTATTCTGTGTCCAGCCGAAGCCCACCAAAGGCCGGATGCGGATCCACTGCCTGGAGAACGTGGACAAAGCTCTGCAGTTCCTGAAGGAGCAGCGGGTTCACCTGGAGAACATGGGATCACATGACATCGTGGACGGAAACCACCGACTGACGCTGGGCCTGATCTGGACCATCATCCTCCGCTTCCAGGTAACAAGCACACAGGAGATTTTTAAAATAAACCTTTATTGTTCACGTGCACGGCTGCACAGAGAACTGAGCTGCAGCACTGATTTCATCAGAATGCTGCAGGTAAGAAAAGTGTTCAGAAAGAACCGGAAAAGTTCTCCCCGCATGTTTTTGCTATTTTAAATCAATCAATCAGTTCTTTTCAAAGTCTGACTTTAGGTGTAAAACTCTCAGCAGGTGGAGAAGCAAGCCAACAAATGCAGAGCCACGCCCCCTTTATTACTCATTTACAGACTGGCCTCTGATTGGTTGACAGCCTCTGTCACTTATTACACAGCTCAGGTTAAAGTCCAGGTTTACTGACTGCAGACGGTCGTCATGGAGGTCGACCTTAGACCTCCCCCAGAGTGTGTCTGAAAGTCTGACCAGTCAGCTCCCACTTCCTGTTAGAGTCGTCCAATCAGAGCTGCTGTTGCTTCAAACACAACCAGAGACCTCAGACGTGTGAAGTTGCCCTGAAGTCGTCTCTTCAGGCTCAACTTGATGATTGTTTGATTCTCTAGCGATCAGTTCTAATCTGAAACCATGAAAGTTTCCATCAAATAAAAACACATTTAAAGTATTTTATGAGTAAAATCTAGAGAGCAGTCTGTGGACGAGTTTTCTAAAAATGCATCATGATGAACTTTATAAATCATGTTGAAATGGGAGAGGTAAAGGTGTGACTGTGATGTGTTTCTGTCTCCAGATTCAGGACATCAGCGTGGAGACTGAAGACAACAAAGAGAAGAGATCAGCTAAAGACGCTCTGCTGCTCTGGTGTCAGATGAAGACGGCAGGGTGAGACTCCTACACACCTTTACCTTCACTCCTCTCCTTATCGTTCTTTCTGTTTTATTTAAACCTTCACGGTCTCTGAGAGCAAACCAGGTGTTTCTGTCCTCAGGTATCCCAACGTGAACATCCACAACTTCACAACCAGCTGGAGAGACGGGATGGCCTTCAACGCCCTCATCCACAAACACAGGTAACTCCTTCATCATCATCATCATCCACAAACACAGGTAACACCTTCATCATCATCATCATCATCATTCACAAACACAGGTAACACCTTCATCATCATCATCCACAAACACAGGTAACACCTTCATCATCATCATCATCATCATTCACAAACACAGGTAACACCTTCATCATCATCATCATCATCATTCACAAACACAGGTAACACCTTCATCATCATCATCATCATCATTCACAAACACAGGTAACACCTTCATCATCATCATCCACAAACACAGGTAGTAACACCTTCATCATCATCATCCACAAACACAGGTAGTAACACCTTCATCATCATCATCCACAAACACAGGTAGTAACACCTTCATCATCATCATCCACAAACACAGGTAGTAACACCTTCATCATCATCATTCACAAACACAGGTAGTAACACCTTCATCATCATCATCCACAAACACAGGTAGTAACACCTTCATCATCATCATCCACAAACACAGGTAACACCTTCATCATCATCATCCACAAACACAGGTAACACCTTCATCATCATCATCATCATCATCCACAAACACAGGTAACACCTTCATCATCATCATCCACAAACACAGGTAGTAACACCTTCATCATCATCATCCACAAACACAGGTAGTAACACCTTCATCATCATCATCCACAAACACAGGTAGTAACACCTTCATCATCATCATCCACAAACACAGGTAGTAACACCTTCATCATCATCATCATCATCACTCACAAACACAGGTTACACCTTCATCATCATCATCATCACCACAGGTAACACCTTCATCATCATCATCCACAAACACAGGTAGTAACACCTTCATCATCATCATCCACAAACACAGGTAACTCCTTCATCATCATCATCCACAAACACAGGTAGTAACACCTTCATCATCATCATCCACAAACACAGGTAACACCTTCATCATCATCATCCACAAACACAGGTAACACCTTCATCATCATCATCATCATCATCATTCACAAACACAGGTTACACCTTCATCATCATCATCATCACCACAGGTAACACCTTCATCATCATCATCCACAAACACAGGTAGTAACACCTTCATCATCATCATCCACAAACACAGGTAACACCTTCATCATCATCATCCACAAACACAGGTAACACCTTCATCATCATCATCATCATCATCATTCACAAACACAGGTTACACCTTCATCATCATCATCATCACCACAGGTAACACCTTCATCATCATCATCCACAAACACAGGTAACTCCTTCATCATCATCATCATCATCACAGGTTACACCTTCATCATCATCATCATCACCACAGGTAACACCTTCATCATCATCATCCACAAACACAGGTAGTAACACCTTCATCATCATCATCCACAAACACAGGTAACACCTTCATCATCATCATCCACAAACACAGGTAACACCTTCATCATCATCATCCACAAACACAGGTAACACCTTCATCATCATCATCCACAAACACAGGTAACTCCTTCATCATCATCATCCACAAACACAGGTAACACCTTCATCATCATCATCCACAAACACAGGTAGTAACACCTTCATCATCATCATCCACAAACACAGGTAACACCTTCATCATCATCATCATCATCATCATCATCATCATCATCATCATCATCATCATCATTCACAAACACAGGTTACACCTTCATCATCATCATCATCATCATCATCATCATCATCATCATCATTCACAAACACAGGTTACACCTTCATCATCATCATCATCACCACAGGTAACACCTTCATCATCATCATCCACAAACACAGGTATCACCTTCATCATCATCATCATCATCATCATCATCATCACAGGTAACACCTTCATCATCATCATCATCACCACAGGTGGGTTAGGGCGAGGACAAACATCTTATGACTCTGTGTAATATAAATAACCTTTGTAACCTTTTATCTTACAAATATCTGATAAGGCAGGTTTGTAACCTTCTCTGTGTTTTGATGTTTGTTTAAATAAAGTTTGTTTTCGATTTTCAGACCCGATCTGATCGACTTTGACAAGCTGAAGAAGTCCAACGCTCACTACAACCTGCAGAACGCCTTCAACCTGGCAGAGCAACACCTGGGCCTCACCAAGCTGCTCGACCCCGAGGGTGAGCCTCTGACACAGATGGGCTAAACCTGACCTGAACCTGGAGTCCTCTGAAACATCCTTCATCGTTGTTCTGTGTCTGTGTTGCAGATATCAGCGTGGATCATCCCGATGAGAAGTCGGTCATCACCTACGTGGTGACGTATTATCACTACTTCTCCAAGATGAAGGCTCTGAAGGTTGAGGGCAAACGAATCGGGAAGGTCAGAAAACTTTGAGTCCAACAAACTTCGACACAATCTGTTAAATTTACAGATAAATGTTTCTGTTTAACTTTAATCAGACTGAGGATGACGATGACAGCATGGGTCTCTGTTTTTGTCTCCAGGTGTTGGACAACGCCATCGAGACGGAGAAGATGATCGAGAAGTACGAGTCTCTGGCCTCAGACCTGCTGGAGTGGATCGAACAGACCATCATCATCCTCAACAACAGGAAGTTCGCCAACTCTCTGCTCGGAGTCCAGCAGCAGCTCCAGGCCTTCAACACCTACAGAACTGTGGAAAAACCTCCAAAGTGAGAACCTCAACCTGCAGTTCACCTCCTCCTCACTCTCCTGCCTCCTGCCTCCTCCTCAGCTTTAGATATCTGCCTGTGCATACCCCTCCACCTCCTCCATAACGTGCGTCTCTTCTGTCTTCAGGTTCACAGAGAAGGGAAACCTGGAGGTTCTTCTCTTCACCATCCAGAGTAAGATGAGAGCCAACAACCAGAAGGTGTACATGCCCCGAGAGGGAAAACTCATCTCAGACATTAACAAGGTGAGAGCTGCTCTCA
This sequence comes from Semicossyphus pulcher, assembly GCF_022749685.1. Taxonomy (NCBI): domain Eukaryota; kingdom Metazoa; phylum Chordata; class Actinopteri; order Labriformes; family Labridae; genus Semicossyphus; species Semicossyphus pulcher. The sequence continues at coordinate 29,211,575 of NW_027211681.1, forward strand.
AACATGTCACGACTCAAACTCTGCTGGTTTCACTCTTCAGTGGAAAACAGACCCTGAGGATTATAAAATATTTAACATGCATTACTCATAAACAAAATTAAACGAGCCTCAATATTGTTTACTTTAAAAAATAGATCTCTTAGGGTATTGTATATTTTATCTCTCTTGTGTGATGTCCTGTTTGTCGACAGGCCTGGGAGCGACTGGAAAAGGCGGAGCATGAGAGGGAGCTGGCTCTGAGGACGGAGCTGATTCGTCAGGAGAAACTGGAACAACTGGCCAGACGCTTCGACCGCAAGGCCGCGATGAGAGAGACCTGGCTGAGCGAGAACCAGAGACTGGTGTCACAGGTGGGACATCTTACAGATATTCTTTATGAAGAAATGTACCTTAGTTGTTTCTTAGTTTCCTGAATGTTCTGCCTCCTCCTCTCTCTCCAGGACAACTTTGGTTTCGACCTCCAGGCCGTCGAGGCAGCTACCAAGAAGCATGAGGCGATTGAGACGGACATTGCAGCATACGAGGAGCGTGTTCAGGCTGTGGTTGCCGTGGCGAAGGAGCTGGAAGTGGAGCACTACCATGACATCAAACGAGTCACAGCCAGGAAGGACAACGTGATCCGACTGTGGGAGTACCTGCTGGAGCTGCTGAAGGCCCGCAGGCAGAGGCTGGAGATGAACCTGGGCCTGCAGAGAGTCTTTCAGGAGATGCTCTACATCATGGACTGGATGGACGAAATGAAGGTACACTGACCAGCAAATATGACCCTGACATGGTAGATGGGTGTTTCATTTCTGTTGGTCCAGTATAGAGAGAGGTCCATGACACACTGGGGGGCCTTCCTAACTGTTTGTCTGATTGGTTTCCAGATGTTGCTGCTGTCTCAGGATTATGGGAAGCATCTGTTGGGTGTGGAGGACCTGCTGCAGAAACACGCCCTGGTGGAGGCTGACATCGCCATCCAGGCTGACCGGGTGAAGGCCGTCTCCACCAACGCCAACAAGTACTCTGTCAACGACGACGGTGAGCATCATGCAGCCTAATCTGTTCCCGTCCTCTTGTGTTCTTACTTGTTTATTTTGTGTTCTTCTGATTTTCACTCACGACTTCCAAACAAGTGTTGTAGAGGCAGAAGCAGCAGGGATACTAGTTTGTACTTTTTTGCAGATTCAATGAATTAAACTCTTAGAATTTAGAACAAAAACAGTCTCTAAAACCAGTATCTTCCTGTCCAGGCTACAAGCCCTGCGACCCTCAGGTCATCCAGGACCGGGTCTCCCACCTAGAGTTCAGCTACCAGGAGCTGACCCAGCTGGCTGCTGAGCGCCGTGCCCGCTTGGAGGAGTCCCGTCGTCTCTGGAAGTTCTTCTGGGAGATGGCCGAGGAGGAGGGCTGGATCCGTGAGAAGGAGCAGATTCTGTCCTCTGTCGAGCACGGCAAGGACCTGACAGGGGCACTGCGCCTCCTCAGCCAGCAGCGAGCTTTAGAGGATGAGATGAGTGGTCGTGCAGGACACCTGCAGCACACTATCGCAGAGGGCCAGGCCATGGTGGAAGCCAGCCACTTTGCCTCTGCAAAGATCCAGGACCGTATTGCAGACCTGCAGGCTCAGTGGGCGGCGCTGGAGCAGCTGGCGGTAGTGAGGAAGAAGAGACTGGAGGAAGCTCTGGCACTGCACCAGTTTCAGGCTGATGCAGACGATGTGGACGCCTGGACCCTGGATGCCCTGCGCATCGTCTCCAGTGGAGAGACTGGCCATGACGAGTTCTCCACCCAGGCTCTGGTCAGGAAGCACAAAGATGCAGCGGCAGAGGTGGCCAGTTACCGTCCAGTCATTGACGCCCTACATGAGCAGGCCGCCTCCCTGCCTAAAGAGGACACCGAGTCTGAGGAGGTGCGTGGTCGACTGGCTGGTATTGAGGAACGCTACAAAGAGGTTTCAGAGCTGACGAAGCTGAGGAAGCAGGCACTGCAGGACGCTCTGGCGCTCTACAAGATGTTCAGCGAGGCCAATGCCTGCGAGGTCTGGATTGACGAGAAGGAGCAGTGGCTGAACAGCATGGAGATCCCTGAGAAGCTGGAGGACCTGGAGGTCGTCCAGCACAGGTAGGACTAGAAGATGATCTACACCTGTTCTGATTGTCCGTCTCTGTTAGCTAGCACTGTGTCAATGTGGACTGTGTCCTCTGCAGGTTTGAGAGTCTGGAGCCGGAGATGAACAACCAGGCGTCTCGTGTTGCAGTGGTGAACCAGATCGCTCGGCAGCTGATGCACAACGGTCACCCGAGCGAAAAGGACATCAAGACCCAGCAAGACAAACTCAACAACAGGTACAAAGACATTTAATAACCAGCTGTAAACACCATGACACTGTAGGATCCAGTTACACTGTGATGATCCTCTCCTCTGCCTCTAGGTGGAGCCAGTTCCGCGATCTGGTGGACCAGAAGAAGGAGTCCTTGAATTCAGCTCTGGGGGTGCAGAACTACCACCTCGACTGCAACGAGACTAAGTCCTGGATCAAAGAGAAGACCAAAGTCATCGAATCCACCCAGGAGCTGGGCAACGACCTAACTGGGGTCATGGCCCTGCAGCGCAAACTGACTGGTATGGAGCGTGACCTGGCCGCCATCGAGGACAAACTGGGAGATCTGCGAGGCGAGGCTGAGCGGCTGGCAGAGGAGCATCCTGACCAGGCCAAGGCTATCACAGGCCGGCTGGCTGAGATCACCGCGGTCTGGGAGGAGATGAAGAACACTCTGAAGAACCGTGAAGAGTCTCTGGGCGAGGCTAGGAAGCTGCAGCAGTTCCTGCGTGAGCTGGACGACTTCCAGTCCTGGTTGTCCCGCACTCAGACCGCCATCGCCTCCGAGGACATGCCCAACACGCTGGCTGAGGCCGAGAAGCTCATGGCCCAGCACGAAGGAATCAAGAATGAGATCCAGAATTATGAGGAGGACTACCAGAAGATGCGTGACATGGGCGAGATGGTGACACAAGGCCAGACGGATGCGCAGTACATGTTCCTGCGTCAGCGGCTGCAGGCGCTCGACACTGGCTGGAACGAGCTGCACAAGATGTGGGAGAACCGACAGAACCTGCTGTCCCAGTCCCACGCTTACCAGCTGTTCCTCAGGGACACCAAGCAGGCCGAGGCCTTCCTCAACAACCAGGTAAACACAAGACATTCACCTCACTGACTTTAGGTTCATGATCCTCATGTTCTCAAGAGATTAGATCTGTAAACAAACGATATGATTTGGTCAAAGCATACAGGAAGTTACGGTAAAATACTGGAAGATATGAAACAATACTTTACCGTGCGATATGATGTGATGAATTACGATATGGTTTGATTTTTCATGATAAGCTAAGATGCAGAACGAGACTATAAAATTGTACTGTCCCATTGGGGAAAGTGAAGTTCTTTGTTGATGTGAATGTACATCCAGCTCCTCAGAGGACCTTTAGTGCTGATGTATCTGACCTGTCCTGTAACATCAGCCTGAAATGTCTCAAACTACCAACCTTTAAAGTGTTGACCTTGTGTCCTCGCCCTGCAGGAGTACGTCCTTGCTCACACTGAGATGCCCACCACTCTGGAGGGTGCCGAAGCCGCCATCAAGAAGCAGGAGGACTTCATGACCACCATGGACGCCAACGAAGACAAGATCAACGGCGTGGTAGAGGCCGGCAGGCGCCTGGCCAGCGACGGGAACATCAATGCCGAACGAATCCAGGAGAGAGTCGCCTCCATCGACAACAGGTCAGCATCAGAACCAGAGACTTTAACCCTACTGGTCTCAATGGGCTAACAGGAACCTCAGTGCACTCCCAAAATCAAGTTGTACTGAAGTCCAGCGCGTCGTTACGGTTAATCTGTGTTCACAACTAAAGTGAAGTGAATGTTAGCTTTTCTTACTGTTTAAGTTTGTGACTGATAACTGATCCTACCTGAGGAGAATCTGTACATTGTGAGCCCTTCAGCCAATCAGCATGCAGTATTCTCTCAGGTGTTGTGACCTTTCGTCTGTGTTTCAGGCATAAGAAGAACAGGGAGGCTGCAGTGGAGCTGCTGATGAGACTGAAGGACAACAGAGACCTGCAGAAGTTCCTGCAGGACTGCCAGGAGGTGTGTGTCCCCTCAGACACTGAAAACCCCTGGAAACCCAAATCTACAAAATCCTTCTAACTGTGTAATTTAGGGTCTAATGTACAAACTAGTAAACATCTAAAACGTTTTAGAAATTAGTTTTAAACTCGAGTTATTGCCATTCCTTCTTTGTTAACTTCCCTGACGCTGGGGTTAAACTGGGAACCAATCAACCGCAGTTGTCCCGCCCTCTCAGGTGCAATAACACCTCTCGGCTCGCGATCAATCTTCCTCTCTGAGTCTGAGCTAACTCGTGTCCACACACCCTGAACGCCTCTGCACATACCTGTTGCAGTTATCTACCTAACATCGCCTTTTTCCCATCATGCCTGTGTGTGCTGACCCCAGGTGCATGACCACGTGTCATTCTTTTATTTTCCAATTGTGGTGGACTTAGAGAAGCACCATGCGCCATTGTTGTGTTGACAGTTGCCATGAGAATGTGGACAGGTGGACCCGGCAGGTGTCAATCAGCACAGGATCTGCCACGCCCACACAGTCCTGAGAAATTGTCAGAACAGCCAAACGAGCCGATTTTCAACAAGGTTTTCTACGTGGTTCTGAACGTTTATTTTCACTGTCTTTATGACACACTCGACTCTGATGTCATAAACGCAGTCTGCTATTTGAAGCGTTTCCAGGGACAAACATCGACATGATACACATGTACTGCTCATGTTCCTGCTCCTCAGAGGACGAACCTCCTGACAAACGTGTGTGTGTGTGTGTGTGTGTGTGTGTGTGTGTGTGTGTATGTGCAGCTGTCTCTGTGGATCAATGAGAAGATGCTCACAGCCCAGGACATGACGTACGACGAGGCGAGGAACCTGCACAGCAAGTGGCTGAAGCACCAGGCCTTCATGGCCGAGCTGCAGTCCAACAAAGAGTGGCTCGACAAGATCCAGAAGGTATGGAGGATCTATACTAGATCTGTGATACAGTAACTTTACTGCACATGTGCACCTGTAGTATAGATATTAGATTAGATATATTAGCATTGATCGGCCGTATCTGTGTGCTCTTTTCTGTTGTTTAATGCTGTTTAACACTGGAACTGCCAAGCACATGCCGGGTTCTACTTTGGCCAACTCCGATGCTCAAGAGCGTCTGTATCCTTTTGTTCTCGTTAACAAGCCGATGACGTCGTCACTTTACATCTCTATAGGTGCATGCAAGGACACCAGCCCCGACAAACACAGCCAGGTAGATGATCTAATAACAGGCTGCACCTGGGATGCTATAAGCAGAGTCAAATGTGTTATTTTCACTGTCGAATGTCAAAGAAATAATCTAAAGATGGCCCATGATCACATTTGTCTAACAACGACACTAAGCACTGCTCCCGTGGTTTTCTTTACGCACAGAGCTCAAGTCTCTCCATCCCTGAGCGTGAAAAACAACAACAAAACGCATCCATCTGTTTTTCTTAATGTGATGACATCATTGTGACGACGCAGGTGTGTGCAGGATAGGTATTTAGGAGAAGTCAGGGCAGGAGGGAAACGCGTCACACATGACACATGACGTCGCTTCTAGTGTTAAATGATATCAATACAAAGTGTAATAGATTCAGACTTCAGTCTTTGTTCAACAGGAAGTGAAGACTTGTCTCTGTCATGTGCTGTAAAATGTAGTGACACACGTGGCTGACAGGGGGCGACAGGGAGCAGGCCAAAGGTTGTTTGGATCTAAAATAACGATGCCTCAACCTCGTATGTGGCTGACGGCATCAGGTCAACGTGTTACAAGGACTGTCTTCACACAGACAGACAGACAGACAGACAGTCAGACAGTCAGACAGACAGACAGACAGACAGTCAGACAGTCAGACAGACAGACAGACAGACAGACAGACAGACAGTCAGACAGACAGTCAGTGTCAGACAGACAGACAGACAGACAGACAGACAGTCAGACAGACAGTCAGACAGTCAGACAGACAGACAGACAGACAGACAGACAGACAGTCAGACAGACAGTCAGTGTCAGACAGACAGACAGACAGACAGACAGTCAGACAGACAGTCAGTGTCAGACAGACAGACAGACAGACACTCAATCAATCAATCAATCAATCAATCAATCAAATTTTATTTGTATAGCGCCAAATCATAACCAGAGTTATCTCGAGACACTTTACAGACAGAGCAGGTCTAGACCGACTCTTTGTTCTGTTATTTAAAGAGAGGCCCAACATGAATCACCATGAGTAGCACTTAGCAATTCGGCACATTGGCAGAAAAACTTCCTTTTAACAGGCAGAAACCTCGAGCAGAACCAGACTCATGTTGAACAGCCATCTGCCTCGACTGGATGGGCCGAGACAGACAGTCAGACAGACAGTCAGACAGACAGTCAGACAGACAGTCAGACAGACAGACAGACAGTCAGTGTCAGACAGACAGTCAGTGTCAGACAGACAGTCAGACAGACAGAGAGACAGACAGTCAGTGTCAGACAGACAGTCAGACAGACAGACAGACAGACCCGTGTGTGGTGCTGCCCCCCGGTGGTAACAGCAGACCTGCTCTAACTTCTGTGTGTGCTCTTCTGCAGGACGGCATGCTGCTGGTGTCGGAGAAGCCGGAGACGGAGGCGGTGGTGAAGGAGAAGCTGTCGGCGCTTCACACCATGTGGGCGGAGCTGGAGTCGACCACGCAGACCAAAGCTCAGTGTCTGTTCGATGCTAACAAGGCCGAGCTGTTCACTCAGAGCTGCGCTGACCTCGATAAGTGGCTGGGTGGTCTGGAGGGTCAGATCCAGTCTGATGACTACGGCAAAGACCTGACGTCCGTCAACATCCTGCTCAAAAAACAGCAGGTACAGAGAGAGGGTCACTGCAGGAGGGAGATACTGGAGTACTGACGGGGTCCTTTATGATCCAGGGGCTGCAGCCTTCGAAGGACTGAAGTCTGTTGAAGGCAGCAGAGCAGCAGCTCCTGTTTCTGTCAGTGGAGTCTGGTGTGTTTGCAGAGAGCGATGTAACGGCTGTTACCTATTAGTCATTTAGACACGGAGAGCCCAGATGTACAAATACTGTTAATACTCTTCAACGTATCATCAGACAGTAGAGGAGTCCTATCAGCCTGTACTGGTTTACTATAACAGCAGTAGTCAGAATACGCCAACAGTTCTATGAGTATCAGTAGTATTATAAGCAGCAGTGAAATTCTCTCTGCAGATGCTGGAGAACCAGGTGGAGGTGCGTCAAAGGGAGGTGGTGGAGCTGCAGAGCCAGGTGAAGGCTCTGGGTCAGGAGGTGAAGGACACGGACGAGGTGGACGGGCGGAGGCAGGTGGTGGAGAAGAAGTTCCAGGAGCTGCTGGAGCCGCTGCGACGCCGCAGGAACTTCCTGGTGGCGTCTCGAGAGGTTCACCAGTTCAACCGAGACGTGGAGGACGAGATCGTACGTAAACGTGTCCTCGTGGTTCAGACTGCTACCTGTGACTGACAGGTCACTGACAGGTGTTCTCTTTGTCCTGCAGCTGTGGGTTCAGGAGAGGATGCCTGTGGCCACGTCCACCGACCACGGACACAACCTGCAGACCGTCCAGCTGCTCATCAAGAAGAACCAGGTGAGGGAACTATGTGATGTCAATGCTGACGGTGTGCCGGTAACAGGAAGTGTCATATTCAGTTTAAATAACCTCTTCCCTGAGCTGCTTACCTAGTCAGGTAAACAGGAACAATCAATACTCAGCGTGACCATGTGACCTGACGCTGTGACTCCTCCCCCTCAGACTCTGCAGAAGGAGATCCAGGGTCATCAGCCTCGTATCGACGACATCCTGGAGCGCAGCGCGAGCCTCCTGCAGGACGAGTCGTCCGGCGCCGAGGTGATCCGGCAGCGCCTGGCCGGCCTGCAGGAGCTGTGGAGGCAGCTGAGAGAGGAGGCGGAGCGGCGCCACGGCCGGCTGGAGGAGGCGCACAAAGCTCAGCAGTACTACTTCGACGCTGCCGAGGCCGAGGCCTGGATGAGCGAGCAGGAGCTGTACATGATGTCAGAGGAGAAAGCCAAGGTACCACTCCTCGCATCACTTCCTGTTGTCCTGATTTTCACATTAAAAGCTGTTTGAACCACTAAAGCACGTTGAGCCCGAATGATAGAGGAGCTGCAGGAGAAGGTGTTCGTTCTCCTCACAGTGTGAAGGTTAAACTGTGTGTGTGTGTGTTTGTGTGTGTGTGTGTGTGTGTGTGTGTGTGTGTGTGTGTGTGTGCGCGTGTGTGCGTGCGTGCGTGCGTGCGTGTCTGTGCGTGTCTGTGCGTGCGTGTGCGTGCGTGTGCGTGTCAGGACGAGCAGAGTGCTGTTACCATGCAGAAGAAGCATCAGATCGTGGAGCAGGCGGTGGAGGACTACGCCGAGACCGTCCACCAGCTGTCCAAGACCAGCAGAGGTCTGGTAGCTGACGGACACCCTGAGAGGTAACCACACGCTCACACACACACACACACACACACACACACACACACACACACACACACACACATACACCAAAGATCCTTCAGTTTAAAAGATCAAAGATCTTTTTTTATCTTATTCTTACAATTCACAATTAATTGTCTACCTATAATCTGTGTGCGTGTCAGTGAGCGTATCAGCATGCGGCAGTCTCAGGTGGATAAGCTGTATGCCGGTCTGAAGGACCTGTCAGAGGAGAGGCGGGGCAAACTGGACGAGAGGCTCCGCCTCTTCCAGCTGAACCGTGAGGTGGACGACCTGGAGCAGTGGATCGCTGAGAGGGAGGTGGTGGCCGGGTCGCACGAGCTGGGACAGGACTACGAGCACGTCACTGTACGTATGACTGACATCACGAGTATCACTGACTGTGTCACTTGTACTGACACTGCTACTCTAACAGGCAGGACTGTTACCTAACCTGACCTTTGACCTTTGGCTCAGATGTTGCAGGAGCGCTTCCGGGAGTTTGCTCGGGACACGGGGAACATCGGTCAGGAGCGCGTGGACGCCGTTAACCGTCTGGCTGACGAGCTGATCAACACGGGTCATGGCGACGCAGCGACAGTGGCCGAGTGGAAGGACGGGCTGAACGAGGCGTGGGCCGACCTGCTCGAGCTCATCGACACCAGGACGCAGATCCTCGCCGCCTCCTTCGAGCTCCATAAGTTCTACCATGACGCCAAGGAGATCCTGGGACGCATCCTGGACAAACAGAAGAAGCTGCCGGAGGAGGTCGGCCGCGACCAGAACACGGTGGAGACGCTGCAGAGGATGCACACCACCTTCGAACACGACATCCAGGCCCTGGGAACACAGGTACGTCACTCTATACCTGCTTTACGGGGACATGGTGGGCTTATGGGGACACTCTGTGACCTTTGACCTCTGTGCGGCAGGTGAGGCAGCTGCAGGAGGACGCGGTGCGCCTCCAGTCGGCATACGCCGGAGACAAAGCTGACGACATCCAGCGGAGGGAGAGCGAGGTGCTGGAGGCCTGGAGGAGTCTGCTGGAGGCCTGCGAGGGACGCCGGCTCCGCCTCCTCGACACCGGAGACAAGTTCCGGTTCTTCAGCATGGTGCGAGACCTGATGCTGTGGATGGAGGACGTGATCCGGCTCATCGAGGCCCAGGAGAACCCCCGGTACGCAGAGGGCCGCCGTCTGCTGGGCCGGCACGTATGATCTGATGGAGCTGTGATTAATGAGTGTTTCCTGGTGTGTTCAGGGACGTGTCGTCTGTGGAGCTGCTGATGAACAATCATCAGGGCATCAAGGCCGAGATCGATGCCCGGAACGACAGCTTCACTGCCTGCATTGAGCTGGGGAAATCCCTGCTGGCCAGAAAACACTACGCTTCAGAGGAGGTGAGGAGCACACACTCATCCCACATCTGGAGTCCAAACATCTAGAAAAGCTGTAATATCGAACCATCGCTCCATCACAGTGATTTTAGCTCACAGCAGGCAGGAGCTGCTGCTCTGCTGCTGCCTCCATCTGTTGGTGAGTTTGTGTTATTGTGTGACTCTGGCGACTGGTTAGTTCAGATCCAACACAATGTTTGTGCAACACACAACAACACAAACAAACATAGAGGCAGCAGCAGAGCAGCAGCTCCTGTCCTGAAAGCTTAAATCAGTGTTTTTCTGAATGGAGTCTGGTGTGTGTGCAGAGAGCGATGTAACGTCTGTGTGTGGTTAAAACAATCATCTTCCTCTGTAACAAAAAGGTCTATCTCTGTAGGGATCCTTTCTGTCATGTTGTCACACACTCTGGTGACTGTGTGTGTGTGTGTGTGTGTGTGTGTGTGTGTCTGCAGATCAAAGAGAAGTTGCTGCAGCTGACTGATAAGAGGAAAGAGATGATTGACAAGTGGGAGGACCGATGGGAGTGGCTACGACTCAGTAAGACTCACACACACCCTGTTTTGTTATTGTTCTGTATGAGAGGTCAGAGGTCACAGCAGTGTGGTCAGAGCTCGTACATGATTGGCTGCTGTGGTGATGAGTCACAGTGATGAAGACTCCTCAGGCTCTCGCTGCTCTTTAACGAAGCTGACTGAGCTTCCTGTCACCGACGGCTGCGACCAATCAGGAAACGCTTGAGGTGCTTCAGTCGACTCATCACGAAGAGTCTCGACCTGAACTCATACATCGTCCGTACGGAGGCACAGGAGGGCCAAAAAACAGCAAGTGTAAAATGTAGAGATGTAAAAAGAAAAAGTACATTTAGTCAAAATAAGAACTTTGATTTCTTTGTGTCTAAAAAAACTCAATTAGATTTTTTTTATTTTATAAGTTTAATGTGTTTCATTATTTTTATATGATGTCAGCTCTGACGTTTGTCGTCTGTGCAGAGAGTTTATGTGACAGCAAGCAAGAAGACAAAGTGGAATAACATCAGAATCCTGCTCTCCCCCGTGTCCTGCTCTCCCCCGTGTCCTGCTCTCCCCCGTGTCCTGCTCTCCCCCCGTGTCCTCCCCCCTCCTCCCCCTGTGTCCTGCTCTCCCCCCGTGTCCTCCCCCCTCCTCCCCCTGTGTCCTGCTCTCCCCCCGTGTCCTCCACCCTCCTCCCCCCGTGTCCTCCCCCCTCCTCCCCCTGTGTCCTGCTCTCCCCCCGTGTCCTGCTCTCCCCCCGTGTCCTGCTCTCCCCCGTGTCCTGCTCTCCCCCCGTGTCCTCCCCCGTGTCCTGCTCTTCCTCGTGTCCTGCTCTCCCTCGTGTCCTGCTCTCCCCCGTGTCCTGCTCTCCCCCCGTGTCCTCCCCCTGTGTCCTGCTCTCCCTCGTGTCCTCCCCCCTCCTCCCCCTGTGTCCTGCTCTCCCCCGTGTCCTCCCCCCTCCTCCCCCTCAGTCCTGGAGGTGCACCAGTTCTCCCGGGACGCGGGCGTGGCCGAGGCGTGGCTGCTGGGTCAGGAGCCCTACCTGTCGAGCAGGGAGATGGGTCAGAGCGTGGACGAGGTGGAGAAGCTCATTAAACGCCACGAGGCTTTCGAGAAGTCCGCCGCCACCTGGGAGGAGCGCTTCTCTGCTTTGGAGAGGCTCACTACGGTAAGCCGGGGGGGACAAAACACCTGACGGACAGATTTAAACAGAAGGACAAAAAAACAGTGAATGAGGAGCTCAGAGAGAAACAACACAGAACGTGTCTGCGTCTTTGTTTCCTACCTGTACCTTTAAAGGTAACAGACATCAGAGCTCTGTATCTCTATAGTTTGTTGCTGGGCAACCGCATCACCATCTCTGTCTTTAATAGTGTTTACCACAACAGCTTCTTTTTGTCGGGTTAAACTTGAACTTGTTTTTTTAAATAGAATCCAACTGTTGCTGGACTACAGAAGGTATTTGATGAGGTGTCCTCTCACCTGTGTATTTGGACCCTCTGGGCTCCTGTAGTCTGTAGGTAGACAGTGAGGGGGGGTGATGATGGAGGTGTTCTGTCTTTCAGCTGGAGCTGCTGGAGGTGAGGAGGCAGCAGGAGGAGGAGGAGAGGATGAGGAAGCCCCCGACTCCTGAGCCTCCGGTCATCCAGCAGGAGGAGACGCAGCAGCAGAGGTGAGAGTTCACATTAACAGTCAGGTAATCACAGCAGCACCTGGTGGCCGTCAGAGGAACTGCAGCTCAGTGACACGAAGTAATGACTGTTTGTGTCTCTGCAGCGGGGTGATCACTCAGAACGGCCTCCCCTCGGACCAGGACTCTCCCCGGGTCAGTGCTGTCTCCTGTCTCACTCTCCTGTCTAAGTCTCATGTCTCACTCTGCTGCCTCACTCTCACTCCACCATTTCTCTCTCCTGTCTCACTCTCCTGTATCTCACTCTCCCGTCTCACTCTCATGTCTCACTATCATGTCTCACTCCACTGCCTCATTCTCCTGTCTCACTCTCCCGTCTCACTCTCACTCCATCGTGTCACTCTACTGTCTCACTCTCCCGTCTTCCTCTCCTGTCTCACGATCTTGTCTCACTCTTATCTCTCACTCTCCCATCTTACTCTTCTGTCTCACTCCACCGTGTCACTCTCCTGTTTTACTCTCCTGTCTTGCTCTGCTGTCTCACGATCCTGTCTCACGATCCTGTCTCACTCCACTGTGTCACTCTCCTGTCTCACTTTCCCGTCTTCCTCTCCTGTCTCACGATCTTGTCTCACTCTCATCTCTCACTCTCCCATCTTACTCTTCTGTCTCACTCCACCGTGTCACTCTCCTGTCTCACGATCCTGTCTCGCTCTCCCGTCTCACTCTCCTGTCTCACTCTCCTGTCTCACTGTTGCTCCATCGTCTCACTCTCCCTCGTCAATCTCCCGTGCCACTCTCCTGTCTCGCTATCCTCCTGTTCTCCTATCTCACTCCACCATTTCTCTCTCCTGTCTCACTCCACAGTGTCACTCTCCTGTGTCTCACTCCACCTTCTCGCTCTCATGTCTCACTATCATGTCTCACTCTCCTGTCTCGCTCATTATATAAACACTATAACATGAGTGCTGCCGGTCTTGTATCCAGAGTGATTACGTCCCCCCTTTAGAACAGATGTTTGCTCTCTCAGGTGAACTTGTCTAATGAGGATGATTTTCAGCACCACAGAAGAAGAACTTTTCAGTTTTGACCTGTAGATTAGTCGTGTGCTGGTTCTTTAAATGTGTCTGTGTAATTGACCCGCTCAGGACGGCGTGGACGGCGGCGACCTGATGAACGGCGTGGCCGAACGCAGCTCGAAGGAGCCGAGCCCCGGTGCCTCCCCGACCCCCGGCAGGAAGAGCAAAACCAGCCAGTCGTCCACGCTGCCCTCCAAGAACCAGGACTCGTGCTCCCAGCTGGAGGGCCTCCTGCACCGCAAGCACGAGTGGGAGGGCCACAACAAGAAGGCCTCCAACAGGTAACAGAGATCCTCTGCTGCAGGAGACCTCTCACTCCTCAGGAAAAACCTCTGTCAGTTCCACATCATCATGTGACCGTGCTGCTCTGTGATTGGCAGGTCGTGGCACAACGTGTACTGTGTCATCAACAACCAGGAGATGGGTTTCTACAAAGACAGCAAGGCGGCGGGTCAGGGCATCCCGTACCACAACGAGGTCCCCATCAGCCTGAAGGAGGCGACGTGTGATGTGGCCTCCGAGTACAAGAAGAAGAAGCACGTCTTCAAACTCAGGTAGCAGCAGCTCTTAGTTTCACGTTTTAATGTAGGACAGTTTAACCTCTGTCACCGAGCCAGTGTGTGTCTCTGGTCTTTATAGAAATGAACATAAGTCTGCTGAGAGCACGCACAGTTCAGGTGTTAGAAGTACGGCTTGTTCACAGCCTGTAAGAAGCCACGAGCAGGTGTCAGAGCTAACAGGTGAAAACACCTGAGAAGGAGTCTCAGAGGTCCTGATGGTCTCCCTCTCTCGTTTCAGAGTCACTGATGGAAACGAGTATCTGTTCCAAGCCAAAGATGAGGTAAAGTATTAAAACATGATCTCAGACTCGCTTGTGACTCACGCTCTCAGGTATCTGTGTGTGACTGTCCTGTTGGCGCCCCCTGCAGGAGGAGATGAGCACCTGGATCCAGGCCATCCTGAACGCCTGCGTGGACCGCTCCAGCGTGCAGGGCAGCCACCCCGGCACGCCGGTGTCTGGGCGTGCTCAGACTCTGCCGGCCACCGTCACGCTCACTACCGAGTCGAGTCCCGGCAAGAGAGAGAAGGACAAAGAGAAGGAGAAGGACAAACGCTTCAGTCTGTTCAAGAAGAAGCAGTAAAAGAAACGGGCGGCACTTTGGTGAAACACTCGACTCTCGCTCTCAAACGTCTCACTGAGCTTCTTTAAACGTTTCTTTCTCATCAGCTGAACAACTGGAACTTGTTTCAGAGCCAGAGTCCACACCTGAGCTGCTTTCAGCTGCAGGAAGGTTTTAGAGGTGTGAACAGGTGAAGCATCGCTCACCTCACTGCTCTGAGACCTTCTTAAAGTTAAACTCAGCTCCAGAGCTTCACAGCCGTCAGTCCTCCGTCACCTCCTGTTCCTAAAACATGAGACGTCTGATCAAACTGCCCAGTCCTCTCTCACACACACACACACACACACACACACACACACACACACACTCCGCTCAGGTGCAGGTGTGAAACATCGCAGAGACGTCCTCAGAGCTGATCTGCCTTCAAAATGTGCTAATAGGAAACAATCAAACAGTGATGTCACTGCTGATGTCACTACTGAACAGCCAATGATGGAGGCTGGCGGCTGGTGGAGCAGAACACTGTAAAGTTTCACCAAAGTGCAGCGTCGGCGTGTTGTGTGTTTGTTCTCCATGCAGTTCTTATGTTCGGTTTTTGTTTCGTCGTGTGGTCGGCGGGCGGGCGGAGAGGCGGCGCTGAGCACAGACACGAAGAGCGAGGGCGGCGGTCGCTGTCGGACGTCGTGAAGGAACGGCGCGTCATCGTCTGCAAACTGAACGTCTGCCCGTTCCTCGATGATGACACGCTGTTTCCTCACGCCCTCGCTGCGTGTGGCGTCAGCAGGGACGCTCTCTTGCTCTCTTTGTTTCTTTGTTTTTACCTTCTTGTCTTCATTTTCTTCATTTTCGTTCTTTTTCTACTTTTTGAAACAGGTCTGAATTATTTCCTCAATTTTGTGAGGGTGTCTTCAGAGACAGCCTACATTCTTCCTCTGCCGTCGAGAAATTGGACCAATAGTGCATTTTGTTTATTGTTTTATCATGATTTGTTGTCCTCTGCCACTCTGTTTGTTTACGATTAAAACAGCCAATCAGCTTCGAGGAGGTGTATGATGTGGAAACGTTCACTTGCATGCTTGGTCAGGCTCAGAGCGAGGCCTGAAACACTCACTGAAACTAAAACAGTTTGATCTTTCCTTTTGTCCTGTCTCAGCTCCCGTACAGGACATGCAGTCTGTATAATAAACACTCTGACGCGTCCGTGTCGGTGGGAACGTTCAGCTGAGCTACACATGAAGGTTGCTTGCTTGTCGTCGGCTCTTGGCACCGCGCTGCGTTCAGATTTTCTGCTCTTTGATACTCGTGTTGCTCTGCGTCACTGTATATCTATTGTACTGAACATGTATGGAAGTTAGGCCATCTTACTGCACAATCAGAAGTCCATCTATAGGAATGAAGCAGACGCTGTTTGAGGCCCCATATTTAAACAGAAGTTAGACCATAAAGGCTTTCTCATGTATGAACCTGCACCTGTAGACTCTAAAGCTCTCTCTCTCTCTCTCTCTCTCTCTCTCTCTCTCTCTCTGTCAAATATGTGCGATGTCATTAAAGCTTTTAAACTTTACACTGTTGTGCTGTTTCTTACTGATGTGACTCATTTTTTTCTAAGTCTGATCCTATAGAAGTCTATGAGAACATGCTCCTCCTCCTCTCCTGATGTATTCCCTCAGTAAACATGTTCCTAATGAGTTTATGGTCTAGTTTCAAGTCTTCTTCAACACAGCATGATGTTCATTTAGTCACCGATGCTCCCATTGAGAGTCACACAGACCAGGAAAAGGGGCGGGGTTAGGGTGGGGCTACCTGTGGAGGTCAGTGTTGTTCTGAAACACTGAGGAGTCGACTGTTCAGTTTTTTAAGTAAGTGCATGTTGTTTGTTTTTAGCTCGCCAGCATTAGCATCATAATCAATATCACAGTCAAATTACAGGTGTGCTTCGCAAACCCAAACACTGTTGGTCTATAACTTAGTGTTTTGCTCGCTCCTCTCAGGCTCCACCCTCATGAACAAATATGGTCATATAACATCTTAAAGTCCTGCTGAGCACATTTAACTATCTTTGCACGTTTAATACACTGATGTAGCATTTCAAAGAAAAAAATACCCGATGCTCACATTACAACTTTTTCAAAAGTACAACTAATGGTATTAATACAGTGACAGACGTACGGGAAGCAGTATGAGCCAACAGGAAATGATCTGACTGGAGCTTCATTTGGTCTCAGTAGAATCTGCTTCTCGAACAGTTTCAGGGGTTTGCATCAGAGTGGTGCCTCTGGTTGTCAGAGAGGATCTCTGCAGCAGCAGGTAGACCAGGTTCCCGGTTCAGACCTGATCTGCAGCAGAGGGGGGTCCTCCTTTGAGCTGACAGTTAAAACACTACACCTCCCATCATTCTCTGCGGGCTCCTGATTCATGAAGCCGCTGCGCTCGAAGCGGACCTGCGCTGAAACCGCACCTGACCCGCTCTGACAAAGGCGGGAAGCTCGCGGTGCTGAGCGCGAGGGAGACAGGAAACCGTGGCAGTGGATTTCAAAATAAAACAAGATGACTGCAAGTTGAATACATTGTTAAAATACACATCTAAATAATTAAAAAAAAGATATAGAAGATAGATACAGATATAATACTTATCCTGTTACACATACTTCTGCTTACTAACTTTAAATGTCACACACATTCACCTGATTACACACACACATACACACACACACACACACACAGATATTTTCCTGTTTCCTTATTATTTTTTATATTGTGCAAATACTTGAATAATTTATACTTTGATTTTAATCTAATGTTATGTTTCATGATTTTTAATGAAAACTTTCTTTTATAAAATGATCATTAATTAAAACATAATTATTAACTAATCAAAGTAAAATAAGCAAACGTTTTATGTCTTTGATCTTTCTGTTGGCCGACTCTAACAGTGATCAATAAACAGCGAAGAAAAACTAACTTTCCGTATAAGTGTTTTATTTTGAAATTCATATCAGGAAGTGAAGACGCCTATTCTTCGGTGTGGACACTCACGGTGATCCCTGGGATTCCCGTTGATATCCCGACTTTTTATCTTTTTCTACATTTTAATGGCTGTTTGTGAGGCGGGGAGCTCCTGCGGATCTCTGCCGGGTCTGAGCGTCCCTCCGCCGGCCTGCAGGAGCAGCGGCAGTCGGTGTCTGGAGGTGTGGTTGCTGGTTTTCTCCGGGGTTTGGATGCGGACTGGCGGTGATAAATCGGCGCTGTAATCTCCGGGTTTTAACTGGAAACAGCGAACAGACGGCGGCAGGACTCAGGGAGGGATTTTCTGTGATTTCAGCCTCCAGACGCTTCGTTATATTCGACATTTACACAAACTGTCGGTTATTTCACTCACGGACCTCACGGAGCATCAGTCGCACTAATGTAGAACTGCCCCTCTTTCCCCAGTGAGCGCTCT
The DNA here is from genome assembly GCF_022749685.1 of Semicossyphus pulcher. Lineage (NCBI taxonomy): Eukaryota > Metazoa > Chordata > Actinopteri > Labriformes > Labridae > Semicossyphus > Semicossyphus pulcher. The sequence goes on from NW_027211681.1 coordinate 29,229,331, forward strand.
TTTTAATGTCTTTCAGTCGGACATGTGGTCTGAACACATGATTTCTTTCATAGTGACCTTCTCAGCAAACACCGAAACCTTCCTGGAATATCCCGTTTATTCCTTTTAACCTTCAGCGAAGATTCTGGGAATTTTCCGGTTTGGATTATTAGTTCGCAAAACGTTCCCAGAGGGTTTCCAGTTATTAAAAATGTCCCTAAAGGTTACCGTAGCTGTCAACTGAATTCTGTAAGGACCTCTGTTAGCTCTGCTGCTAACAGGCAGCCCATCCTTTGGATAGATTCATTTAAGTTTAACAAAACCACCAAATTATAAAGAATAAATGTGGAGACGACAGTAAATACTGATAACAGTCAGCAACCACCGCGTCTGTTTCTCCTCCAACACACCTCTTGTTTTTATCAACCTCGGAGTGTGTTCTCTGATCTCTGTGAGCTCCTCATCAGGGTTACGTCTGAAAATACCTGCAGGTCATCTTGCAGTTAGTGTGTGTTTCCTATGTTTTACATGTGATGTTCACTTTATTCACAGCCTGATGACCTCAGATGTCAGAGGTCAACACAACCTCACATCAACTCGTTTCCCTTTAAGGATTTCCAAAGTGGCACTTTTTATTAAAGGCAACAACTTGATGTTTGGAACGTTAGCTGCTAAAATAAGTTAAATATGTTCAGGTCAAAAAGAAACAGCATGAGGTTAGTACTCGAACTACACTGAGACAAGTAAACCCTGAGATTATCCTCCCATCATCCTCTAACAGTCGTCTTTAAAGGTAAAACCAGTGGAGTTAAAGGGACGGTCTGCTCCTTCAGCCATCAACGAGAGGTCAAAGTGTTGTAGTCCTGCAGCGCAGACGTTCAGACGTGTTTCTCTCGTCGATGACGCCATGCTGTGGCTTCTGCTGAGTTTGTGCAACTTTGCTAACATTAGATAGTTCGGCTGTAGATTGGAATTATGGGAAGTGTAGTTGAAAGATTCACTGTTAAAGGGACTACAATGATGGACTACAACTTCCATCAGCAGTAGGAGCAGCAGCAGATTTGGATGGACACGCACACGACTGTTTCTGTGTTCGTACATGAGACATTTCTCACAGCAGCTGCTACATCACGGATGTGCTCAGAGCTCGTCACACTTCCTGTTTGAAACCAAGAAGACCTCTTTCTTTTCAGAGTGGATTTTAAATGTTGGGTTTCCTGATCTAAGCCGACATGTCGGACAAGACGGCGCCGCGCTGCCAGCTGAGGCTAGAGTGGATCCACGGATACAGAGGTCATCAGTGTCGTAACAACCTGTACTACACGGCGGGGAAGGAGGTGGTGTACTTCGTGGCCGGGGTGGGCGTGGTCTACAACACCAGAGAACACTCCCAGAAGTTCTACCTGGGACATAACGATGACATCATCAGGTGAGTTGAACAGCTGACTGAACTCTCAGATCATACAAGGTAAAACAAACTGCTGTGCACCAATGAAGAAGACGCTAGTCTGCTTTGCTCGCAGAGATCTGAATCAGCTTCCACATCTGTTTATATCTGTGTCCACATTAAACTACAACTCCCAGGTTGCACTTCAATACCAGCCTATAACAACCAGACACAGATAGCTGCTAATCAGTGCTAACATAGATAAAATAATGAGTGTAAAAACTGTCAGACTTGTTAGACGATCTGTTCGTCCAAAAAAGCGCACGGCAGATTATTTGTCTGAACTAGCTGAGGTGACACCCGTCACTCAAAGAGGCCACGCCCCTCATGCTACATCACTTTAAGCCTTAATATAATGTAAACAGGTGAGCTGTATAAAGATTCTCCCCGTACAGTTGTCATGAAGAGAGAAATGAGCTATAGAGACCCAAACTGTTTTTTGTACCAGGCTGTAAACATGTTTATTTCTGCTGTAAAGTTTAACATGGGGCTCTATGGGGACTGACTCACTGCTGGAGACAGCCTCAAGTGGACACCAGAGGAACTGCAGGCTTTGACACCTCATTCATTTCTCAGGCTTGATGATACAGCGGGTTTCCATGGTAACACCAGATGAAGCGGAGGTCCTCTCTGACAGATGTTCCTGCTTCAGGCTCACCTGCAGGTCTCTGTGTGACCCAGATCAGCTCAGTGTGAACAGGAAGGCTCCAAGAGAGAAGCTCACATCATCTCACAGAGGCTCCGTGGCGAGTTCACTGTTAGGAACACACAAACAGACACAACCAGCACAAACACCTGAATCTCTGTAACGTTTCATCAGCCCTCACCTGATCAGCTGCTCAGGTGACAATAAAACAGACTGATGTCCCTCAGGTGTTAATGTCACCTGATTAGTTCTGTCATGATGTTGTGATACATAGGTTTTAAAACGAGCAGCTTTGTTGTTTCTGGCTGAAAGATGGTCCATCATGAGATGTCGGAGTGTCCCTGAACGCACCTACAGAGTGTTAACACAGGCTTTACAGACAGAAGCAGTCTCAGCTGATCACTCATGCTGCACTGTGATTGGCTCATTCAAACTGTGCCTCAGCTGACCAGTGACGTCCAATCACGTTCAGGCAGGTGGTCGCATGATAACCTGAGCTCCTCCTGAGGTGTGTATTCCTCTCGTTAGATTTCAGATTGAACGTTTATAGAGATCAGATGATCTCTGATGACACTCAGCTGACAGGTGTAACACCTTCACTCTGAACCAGGCAGCACGCCGGCTCCACAGGTGGAGTCCTGATGGGAGCTGACAGCCGCAGCTGATGAAGCTGCTGAGTCTTTCCCATCATGCTTTGCTCTGCCCCATCAGCCTCAGTTTGTTTTACATTATAAACATAAAAATGCTTCGTCAGCCACAGCGGTACAGTGATGAGGTCACAGTTTGGACACAGGAAGGTGAGAACATGATGAGCTCAGCAGTCGAGCCGTCGGTGAGGTCGGACAAACCAGATTTACTGTGACAGTAAAAACCTCCTCCTCTGTGATTGGTCAGCTGTGTGCAGGTGTTTGTCAACAGGTATAAACACTGTGTGACACTGTGTCCAACAGCGTGTCAGCGTGGTGTTCTTGTCCTCTTGCCTCCTGATGTGCTCCTCATAGCACTGTAGTGAGACAGATCTCAGCCCACCTGTGACTTGCTAGATACAGTGAAACTGTCACTCAGCGGAGACAGATGGACAGGCGCTCCACAGCTGAAACAGGACGCCGGTAGTTGGTGTCCATCAGAGAAATCCTGGTACTGATCCGAGCTAACAGCTCATCACACTGGGCACTGGTCAGAGTTCATCAGACACAGCTCAGGAGGAGGAGGGAGGTTAACCAGCTGTGAGAGAGGACAGGTGATGAGCACAGACAGGATGGAGTTTAGTTTTCTGTTGCTTCCAGAAGGACAGACATTAATCACATGATCCCATGGTCCAACGTGTGTGAGTGATGCACGGCCAGGTATCACATCACCTGAGTCTGAACAGTCAGCTGGGAACCAACTCTGTGAGCTCGCTGTCTAAATCTCTTTGTGCCTGTCTCTCTCCCTGTCTCTCTCTCTGTCTCTCCCTCTTGGTGCGTGTCTCTCTGTCTTTGTGCCTGTCTCTCTCCCTGTCTCTCTCTCTGTCTCTCCCTCTTGGTGCGTGTCTCTCTGTCTTTGTGCCTGTCTCTCTCCCTGTCTCTCTCTCTGTCTCTCCCTCCTGGTGCCTGTCTCTCTCTCTGTCTCTCCCTCCTGGTGCCTGTCTCTCTCCCTGTCTCTCTCTCTGTCTCTCCCTCTTTGTGCCTGTCTCTCTCTCTTTCTCTCCCTCTTGGTGCCTGTCTCTCTCTCTGTCTCTCCCTCTTGGTGCGTGTCTCTCTCTCTGTCTCTCCCTCTTGGTGCCTGTCTCTCTCTCTGTCTCTCTCTCTGTCTCTCCCTCTTGGTGCCTGTCTCTCTCCCTGTCTCTCTCTCTCTCTCTCCCTCTTGGTGCCTGTCTCTCTCCCTGTCTCTCTCTCTGTCTCTCCCTCCTGGTGCCTGTCTCTCTCCCTGTCTCTCTCTCTGTCTCTCCCTCTTGGTGCGTGTCTCTCTCTCTTTGTGCCTGTCTCTCTCTCTGTCTCTCCCTCTTGGTGCGTGTCTCTCTACCTGTCTCTCTCTCTGTCTCTCCCTCTTTGTGCCTGTCTCTCTCTCTGTCTCTCTCTCTGTCTCTCCCTCCTGGTGCCTGTCTCTCTCCCTGTCTCTCTCTCTGTCTCTCCCTCTTGGTGCCTGTCTCTCTCCCTGTCTCTCTCTCTGTCTCTCCCTCTTGGTGCGTGTCTCTCTCTCTTTGTGCCTGTCTCTCTCTCTGTCTCGCCCTCTTGGTGCGTGTCTCTCTCTCTTTGTGCCTGTCTCTCTCTCTGTCTCTCCCTCTTGGTGCGTGTCTCTCTCCCTGTCTCTCTCTCTGTCTCTCCCTCCTGGTGCCTGTCTCTCTCTCTGTCTCTCCCTCCTGGTGCCTGTCTCTCTCCCTGTCTCTCTCTCTGTCTCTCCCTCTTTGTGCCTGTCTCTCTCTCTTTCTCTCCCTCTTGGTGCCTGTCTCTCTCTCTGTCTCTCCCTCTTGGTGCGTGTCTCTCTCTCTGTCTCTCCCTCTTGGTGCCTGTCTCTCTCTCTGTCTCTCTCTCTGTCTCTCCCTCTTGGTGCCTGTCTCTCTCCCTGTCTCTCTCTCTCTCTCTCCCTCTTGGTGCCTGTCTCTCTCCCTGTCTCTCTCTCTGTCTCTCCCTCCTGGTGCCTGTCTCTCTCCCTGTCTCTCTCTCTGTCTCTCCCTCTTGGTGCGTGTCTCTCTCTCTTTGTGCCTGTCTCTCTCTCTGTCTCTCCCTCTTGGTGCGTGTCTCTCTACCTGTCTCTCTCTCTGTCTCTCCCTCTTTGTGCCTGTCTCTCTCTCTGTCTCTCTCTCTGTCTCTCCCTCCTGGTGCCTGTCTCTCTCCCTGTCTCTCTCTCTGTCTCTCCCTCTTGGTGCCTGTCTCTCTCCCTGTCTCTCTCTCTGTCTCTCCCTCTTGGTGCGTGTCTCTCTCTCTTTGTGCCTGTCTCTCTCTCTGTCTCGCCCTCTTGGTGCGTGTCTCTCTCTCTTTGTGCCTGTCTCTCTCTCTGTCTCTCCCTCTTGGTGCGTGTCTCTCTCCCTGTCTCTCTCTCTGTCTCTCCCTCCTGGTGCCTGTCTCTCTCCCTGTCTCTCTCTCTGTCTCTCCCTCTTGGTGCGTGTCTCTCTACCTGTCTCTCTCTCTGTCTCTCCCTCTTTGTGCCTGTCTCTCTCTCTGTCTCTCCCTCTTGGTGCCTGTCTCTCTCCCTGTCTCTCTCTCTGTCTCTCCGTCTTGGTCCCTGTCTCTCTCCCTGTCTCTCTCTCTGTCTCTCCCTCTTTGTGCCTGTCTCTCTCTCTTTCTCTCCCTCTTGGTGCCTGTCTCTCTCTCTGTCTCTCCCTCTTGGTGCGTGTCTCTCTCTCTGTCTCTCCCTCTTGGTGCCTGTCTCTCTCCCTGTCTCTCTCTCTCTCTCTCCCTCTTGGTGCGTGTCTCTCTCCCTGTCTCTCTCTCTCTCTCTCCCTCTTGGTGCATGTCTCTCTCCCTGTCTCTCCCTCTTGGTGCGTGTCTCTCTCCCTGTCTCTCTCTCTGTCTCTCCCTCTTGGTGCCTGTCTCTCTCTCTGTCTCTCCCTCTTTGTGCCTGTCTCTCTCTCTGTCTCTCCCTCTTGGTGCCTGTCTCTCTCCCTGTCTCTCTCTCTGTCTCTCCGTCTTGGTGCGTGTCTCTCTCCCTTTCTCTCTCCCTGTCTCTCTCTCTGTGTCTCCCTCCTGGTGCCTGTCTCTCTCCCTGTCTCTCTCTCTGTCTCTCCCTCTTTGAGCCTGTCTCTCTCTCTGTCTCTCCCTCTTTGTGCCTGTCTCTCTCTCTGTCTCTCCCTCTTGGTGCCTGTCTCTCTCCCTGTCTCTCTCTCTGTGTCTCCCTCTTGGTGCCTGTCTCTCTCCCTGTCTCTCTCTCTGTCTCTCCCTCTTGGTGCATGTCTCTCTCCCTGTCTCTCCCTCTTGGTGCGTGTCTCTCTCCCTGTCTCTCTCTCTGTCTCTCCCTCTTGGTGCCTGTCTCTCTCTCTGTCTCTCCCTCTTTGTGCCTGTCTCTCTCTCTGTCTCTCCCTCTTGGTGCGTGTCTCTCTCCCTTTCTCTCTCCCTGTCTCTCTCTCTGTGTCTCCCTCTTGGTGCCTGTCTCTCTCCCTGTCTCTCTCTCTGTCTCTCCCTCCTGGTGCCTGTCTCTCTCCCTGTCTCTCTCTCTGTCTCTCCCTCTTTGAGCCTGTCTCTCTCTCTGTCTCTCCCTCTTTGTGCCTGTCTCTCTCTCTGTCTCTCCCTCTTGGTGCCTGTCTCTCTCCCTGTCTCTCTCTCTGTCTCTCCCTCTTGGTGCGTGTCTCTCTCTCTTTGTGCCTGTCTCTCTCTCTGTCTCGCCCTCTTGGTGCGTGTCTCTCCCTCTTGGTGCCTGTCTCTCTCCCTGTCTCTCTCTCTGTCTCTCCCTCCTGGTGCCTGTCTCTCTCCCTGTCTCTCTCTCTGTCTCTCCCTCTTTGAGCCTGTCTCTCTCTCTGTCTCTCCCTGTCTCTCTCCCTGTCTCTCTCTCTGTCTCTTCCTCTTGGTGCCTGTCTCTCTCCCTGTCTCTCCCTCTTGGTGCCTGTCTCTCTCCCTGTCTCTCTCTCTGTCTCTCCCTCTTGGTGCGTGTCTCTCTCCCTGTCTCTCTCTCTGTCTCTCCCTCCTGGTGCCTGTTTCCCTCTCTCTGTCTCTCCCTCCTGGTGCCTGTCTCTCTCCCTGTCTCTCTCTCTGTCTCTCCCTCCTGGTGCCTGTCTCTCTCCCTGTCTCTCTCTCTGTCTCTTCCTCTTGGTGCCTGTCTCTCTCTCTGTCTCTCCCTCTTGGTGCGTGTCTCTCTCCCTGTCTCTCTCTCTGTCTCTACGTCTTGGTGCGTGTCTTTCTCCCTGTCTCTCTCTCTGTCTCTCCCTCTTGGTGCCTGTCTTTCTCCCTGTCTCTCTCTCTGTCTCTCCCTCTTGGTGCCTGTCTCTCTCCCTCCTGGTGCCTGTCTCTCTCCCTGTCTCTCTCTCTGTCTCTTCCTCTTGGTGCCTGTCTCTCTCCCTGTCTCTCCCTCTTGGTGCCTGTCTCTCTCTCTCTCTCCCTCTTGGTGCCTGTCTCTCTCCCTGTCTCTCTCCGTCTTGGTGCGTGTCTCTCTCCCTGTCTCTCTCCCTGTCTCTCTCTCTGTCTCTCCCTCCTGGTGCCTGTCTCTCTCCCTGTCTCTCTCCCTGTCTCTCCCTCTTGGTGCCTGTCTCTCTCTCTGTCTCTCCCTCTTGGTGCCTGTCTCTCTCCCTGTCTCTCTCCCTGTCTCTCTCTCAGTCTGGCGATGCATCCTGATAAGATCCAGGTGGCGACGGGTCAGGTGGGTAAGGATCCGTACATCTGTATCTGGGACACGTACGCCATGCAGACTGTGTCCATCCTGAGGGACGTCCACACACACGGAGTCGCCTGTTTGGCCTTCGACTCTGACGGACAGGTCAGGCCACGCCTCCTTGTGATGATGTCACTGCCTTTTCACCTGTGTAGGGACGATCTAAGGTCCATATCTCAGGTGTTCGTACTTATCAGTTCCAAAACATTAGCAGTTTTGACCAAACCCGTGGTTTAACTGTCTGAGGTGGGCGGGGCTTCATGCTGGTTTACCTGTCAAACTAATGGATCTGATCTGACATGTTTGTTTCGTATTCGTAGCGGCTGGCGTCGGTCGGCCTGGACGCCAAGAACACGTTGTGTGTTTGGGATTGGAGGAGAGGACGAGTCCTCGCCACGGCAACCGGACACTCAGACAGAGTACGACTGTTTGTTCACACTGACTGTGATTGTAGCTGAAGTGACCCTCTCACACGTACGTTCACTTCCTGTCATATAAAGAAGTTCCTGATAGAGTTATCGTCTGTCTGTCTCTGCTGCAGATCTTTGACGTGGCCTGGGACCCGTTCACGTCCAGCCGTCTGGTCAGCTGTGGAGTCAAACACATCAAGGTGAGGCAGATCAGACCTGTGTCACACAAATACTCTTTGAATCTGATAACGATGGCCGTGTCAGTAAATCTGAATACATACACTTTGTTCCTTGTTCCTGTCTTTAGTTCTGGACTCTGTGTGGGAACGCTCTGACTCCGAAGAGAGGGATATTTGGGAAGACGGGCGACCTGCAGACCATCCTGTGTGTCTCTGCAGCCAAAGAGGAGCTGACGTACTCCGGAGCTCTGAACGGAGACGTGTACGTGTGGAAGGGGATCACTCTGATCCGGACTGTACAGGCTGCACACGGGGTGAATACAGTGTAACACACAGAGACACACACACTTACTGTACATGATGCCAGTGAACAATTAAACATGAACATGTTTAGAGAAGCTCCAATAGCAAGGAAGATATAAAACCCACTCAAAGACGCAGAGGCAGCTCCAGACAGGTTCTGTGTTTCTGAATCAGGCGGGGATCTTCAGCATGCACGCCTGTGAGGAAGGATTCGCCACAGGAGGACGCGACGGCTGCATCCGACTGTGGGACGTTGACTTCAAACCCATCACCAAGATCGACCTGAGGGAGGCGGAGCAGGGATACAAAGGTGAGAACACCTGTTCTTAGGTCCTGGAGCAGGACGCCTGTCTGTGTCTCAGCTAATGATGGTTTCATTCATGGTGACTCCATGAATCAGAAGAAGAGGAAACCATGAGCAGATTAACTGATGTAAATGACCATGTGTTCAGTGTGCTCAGGTGGAGGTCACACCTTTACTCTGTAGCCCTTTTTGCTCTGCGGTTCCACCTCAGCGCCGTAACGAAGCTCCGCCAGTCATTTTACATCGGACCAAGCAACACCGGCGTGAAGCCGCCCCGGTGTGTTTTTACAGGGTTCCGGCGTTGTGGAACCAAAACGTGCGTGAGGTGTGAACAAACAGACACACACGCGGCGCTGTTCCGCCCTGTCGGCTGTCGTTTACACACACGTCTGATGCCGGCTCAGAGGCGGAACGACTTCGCCCCGTCGTTCAGCCTCTGTGCGTTCTACATGGAAGACGGAACGTAACGGAGGCGTGATAATCCCGCCTGCAGCTGGCAGTGTAAAAGGGGCGTGTCTTTGTCTCAGGTGTGTCCTCTGCTACAATTTTACGACTCAGTGTTTTCTGTCTCAGGTCTGTCGATCCGCAGCGTTTGCTGGAAGGCTGACCGGATCCTGGCGGGGACACAGGACAGTGAGATCTTCGAGGTCATGGTCCGAGACCGGGACAAACCGGTTCTGCTGATGCAGGGTCACAGCGAGGGCGAGCTGTGGGCGCTCGACCTGCACCCCAAACAGCCCGTCGCCGTCACAGGGAGCGATGACCGCTCCGTCCGGTCAGTCTGACTCACAAACACCTCTACCAACAGGCTGCTGATCAGCTGAACTTACCTGTCTCTCTCTCTGTCTGTCTCTCAGGCTGTGGAGTCTTCCTGACCACACTCTGCTGGCTCGCTGTAACATGGAGGAATCCGTCCGCAGCGTCTCCTTCAACAACGACGGCTCTCAGCTCGCTCTGGGCATGAAGGACGGATCCTTCACCGTGCTGAGAGTCAGGTAAGCTCAGGATACAAACTGCTTCCTGTAAAACTGTTATTACAGACCTGCTATTATTTAATATAAACAGGTGGTTTGTTAGTTGGCTAACCAAACAGCAAGTTTAGTTGTGTTTCTTTAGTCTGGACTCAGGAGCAGCGTTTGAATTTATTTAACCTTTATTCAATCAGAAAAGCCTCAGTGTCCTGGTTCAGAAAGGAAGCGAAAACACTGAGCTTAAGACAAACAACAACAAAAACATCAGAATAAACAAGAAGTGAGAATCTGAAATAAGAAATCAGATTATTGATAATCATTTAAAAAAAACAAAAACAATCTTAATCTGAAGGAAATATAGAAATAAAAGAGGACCCAGGATTGAGCCTTGGGGAACTCCACACATAACGTTCACACACTCAGACTGTCTGAGACCTTCATTACCCTCCAAACAGCCTTAAGATGATTCAGTAATGGTTTTCCTGCAGGGACATGACCGAGGTCGTGCACATCAAGGACAGGAAGGAGGTGATCCATGAGCTCAAGTTCTCACCGGACGGTTCCTTCCTGGCGGTGGGCTCAAATGACGGTCTGGTGGACGTCTACGCTGTCGCCCAGCGTTACAAGAAGGTGGGCGAGTGCAGCCGTTCCGCCTCCTTCATCACCCACCTGGACTGGTCTGTCGACAGCCGCTTCCTGCAGACCAATGATGGCGCTGGAGAGCGGCTCTTCTACAGGATGCCAGGTACTGTCTGAGTCAGAGGACCCCAGACGCTTCAAGACACAAAGTTTACTTTTTGTCTCAGAGTGTAATAGAAGTGCTAAGGAAGGACTTACCTGTGTAGACTCGAGGACTTGATTCAGGACTTACCTGTCTTGACTTGGTACTCCCTAACACCCCTGACCTTCTGTGTCTTGTAGCGGGGAAGCTGGTTCCTAAAGAGGAGGCGAAGGGGATCCACTGGATGACGTGGACGGGGGTCGTGGGGACGGAGGTGAACGGCATCTGGCCCAAATACTCCACTGTCACCAACGTGAACTCTGTGGATGCCAACTACAGCAGCGCCGTGCTGGTGACCGGAGACGACCTCGGCCTCGTCAAGCTCTTCAGGTTCCCCTGCCTCAAGAAAGGTCGGTCTGACAAACAAGTAAAACTGTAGGAACATAGAAGTCTTTTCAGCAGGACCCAAAGTCTGCAGGATCCAGGATGCATCAGTATTTACGGGGTCAATCTTCAGGCTTTCAGTCTCACTCAAATGTTGAAATCTGAAGGTTTGAAAGGTAAAAGCCTGCTGCTGATCCATCAAACTCTTCTTCCTCAAACAGGAGCCAAATTCAAGAAGTACATCGGCCACTCGGCCCATGTGACCAACGTTCGCTGGTCCAACGACCTGCAGTGGGTCGTCAGCACGGGCGGAGCCGACCACGCCGTCTTCCAGTGGAGGTTTCTGCCCGAGGGTGTCATGAATGGCGTCCTGGAGCCCCTCCTCCAAGGTAACAACCAGGATTACTACTTATCCACTACTGATCCAACTTTGATCCAACAAAGCGTAACTTTTCCTCTGTAGACATGAAATTATATCCATAAATCTTCTTCTCTGAGCTGTTTGTCTTTAAGAGTTCAGACGGCTCTCATCAGGTAGTAAAGTGTTAATAAAGTTTTTCCCTGGTCGGTGTCAGAGGGATACGCCGACTCTAACAGCGGAGAGTCGGACTCGGACGTATCAGACGTCCCGGAGCTCGACTCGGACATCGAACAGGAAGCTCAGACCAGCTACGAACGTCAGGTGAAAACAGTAACATGACGTTGTTACCTGTCTGTCTGTCTGTCTGACTCGCTCACTCACTCACTCACTCACTCACTCACTCACCTGCCTGCCTGCCTGTCTGTCTGTCTGTCTGTCTGTCTGTCTGACTCACCTGTCTCTGTCTGCAGGTGTACAAGGAGGATCTGCCTCAGCTGAGGAAGAAGCTGATTGGTTCCCTGAAGCGGCAGAAAGCTCCGGAGGAGGGGCTCCGTCTGCAGTTTGTTCACGGGTGAAATAAGTTCTATAAATAAAATCAGATGTTCATGATGGTTGGTCTGTTTATGTTTTTGTTTATGTTTTTGTTTGTTTATGTTTGTTTTTGTTTGTTTATGTTTGTTTTTGTTTTATGTTTTGTTTATGTTTTTGTTTGTTTGTTTTATGCTTTTGTTTGTTTATGTTTTGTTAATGTTTTTGTTTGTTTATGTTTGTTTTTGTTTGTTTTTGTTTTATGTTTTGTTTATGTTTTTGTTTGTTTATGTTTTTGTTTGTTTATGTTTTGTTAATGTTTTTGTTTGTTTATGTTTGTTTTTGTTTGTTTTTGTTTTATGTTTTGTTTATGTTTTTGTTTGTTTATGTTTTTGTTTGTTTATGTTTTTGTTTGTATTTGTTTTTTTTTGTTTATGTTTGTTTCATGTTTTTGTTTGTTTATGTTTTTGTTTGTGTATGTTTTTGTTTGTTTGTTTTTGTTTGTTTGTGTTTTGTTTGTGTATGTTTTTGTTTGTTTGTTTATGTTTTGTTTGTTTTTTCTGTTTATGTTTTTGTTTAGGTTTGTTTTTGTTTATGTTTCATGATGAAGCATCTTTGGTCTGTTTACATGAAACAGTGAATAGCTTGTATAAATAATGAGATATACCTAAGAACTGGTTTGTGTGGTAAAGAGGTCTGACCTGACGCTCACCTCCTGTTTTTCTTTATTTATTGACCTTTATTGTGGCGGTCTTGTTTCCTGTCTTCTGCAGGTATCGGGGCTTCGACTGTCGTAACAACCTGTTCTACAGTCAGTCGGGGGAGGTGGTGTACCACGTGGCGGCCGTCGCCGTCGTCTACAACCGCCTGCAGCACAGTCAGAGGTTCTACCTCGGCCACGACGACGATATCCTCGGCCTCACCGTCCACCCGCTCAAAGACTACGTGGCCTCTGCACAGGTACGCCCGGCCAATCGCCGCGCATCATATTACACTGCCTGAGAGAGTTTCTGATTGGCTGTGTGTGTTCAGGTGGGCAGAGACCCTGCGGTCCACGTGTGGGACATCCAGACTCTGAAGTGTCTGTCGTTATTAAAGGGACACCACAGCAGAGGAGTGTGTGCGCTGGAGTTCACAGGTATGCTCACTGCACTGTCTGGTGTACCTGTATCTCCACCTGTGATCCCTGAATCACTGCTTTACATCCAATAATGTCCACCTGAGATCGATCAACTTCTGCAAGATAAAACACATCTGTTTACCATCATGGACCCTCATCTGTCGTTTCCTAATCTCTATTTACAGAGTCTATAGGTAGTGACGGCGAGTGTTCTGGTTTCTGTTTGTAGTACGCTTGTAGTCCAAGTAATATTGACCAATCACGTATCAGCAGGCTGCGGCGAATGCAGGAAAAACCGTCCGTGAGGAGAGCAGGCGGAACGTAGTCCATCGTAATGACATCCCGACTCCATCAGCGTGATCTGACGATGATTTATCTTCTTACTAATCTCTATAAACATCTGCATGTTAACAGCTAACCGCTAACAATCTGTTCTAGATCGAACATTCAACTTGAGATAAGTCTTCTTGATGCTGTGTCGCGAAAGCTGTTTAGATTTCCCGACTTCCCAGAATGCATCATAAATGATGGCTCCGCCCTCCCTTGATCAAACGTGTCATGTTAAAGTAGTTTTCTTCTCCTCGTGAGGACAGACCTGACAAAGCTCAGAGGCTGTATCGTCGTTAGACTGTAGACGACGGGATCTGAGATCGATCGTCTCCTAAACCGTTCGTAAAGCAGGAAGACTAAAAGACGAGTTACAGTGTTGTAGGTGGTCCCTCTGACGTCTGTCTGTCTCTCTGTGTGTCTGTCTCTCTCTCTCTGTCTGTCTCTCCGTCTGTCTGTCTCTCTGACTGTCTGTCTCAGCGGACGGGAAGAGTTTGGTGTCTGTGGGAATCGATGAATTTCACTCCATCGTCATCTGGGACTGGAAGAAAGGAGAGAGGCTGGCCAAGGCCAGGTAAGAACACCTCGTCTGTTCTCACCTGCTCGTCTGACAGTATCTGTGTGTCAGTGCACACTCTGTAAGAGTGCTCACTGTTAGACTGAAGTTGGGTCTGAAAGTGAGATTAATAATAACACTTACTTTGACCTCTGACCTCTGTGTCTGCAGGGGTCATAAAGACAAAATCTTCGTGGTGAAGAGTAACCCGTTCAGGATGGACAAGCTGGTGACTGTCGGCATGAAACACATCAAGTTCTGGCAGCATTCAGGTAGGTCTACTCCTCACCTGAGGCACCTCTTCCTCACCTGAGGCACCTCTTCCTCACCTCAGGCACCTCGTCCTCACCTGAGGTACCTCTACCTCACCTCAGGCACCTCTACCTCACTTGAGGCACCTCTACCTCACCTGAGGCACCTCGTCCTCACTTGAGGCACCTCTACCTCACCTCAGGCACCTCTACCTCACCTCAGGCACCTCTACCTCACCTGAGGCACCTCGTCCTCACTTGAGGCACCTCGTCCTCACTTGAGGCACCTCTACCTCACCTGAGGCACCTCTTCCTCACCTGAGGCACCTCTACCTCACCTGAGGCACCTCGTCCTCACTTGAGGCACCTCTACCTCACCTGAGGCACCTCGTCCTCACCTGAGGCACCTCGTCCTCACCTGAGGCACCTCTACCTCACCTGAGGCACCTCGTCCTCACCTGAGGCACCTCGTCCTCACTTGAGGCACCTCGTCCTCACTTGAGGCACCTCTACCTCACCTGAGGCACCTCGTCCTCACCTGAGGCACCTCGTCCTCACCTGAGGCACCGTCTCTGATGTTCAGAGAGACACTAAACACACTCCCTCTCTCCTCCTGCAGGGGGCGGCCTCACCTTTAAACGGGGAATCTTTGGGAACCTGGGGAAGCAGGAGACGATGATGTCGGCGTGTTACGGTCGCTCCGAGGACCTTGTCTTCTCTGGAGCCACAAACGGAGACGTTTACATCTGGAGAGACACGACGCTCATCAAGACTGTCAAAGCTCACGACGGCCCCGTATTCGCCATGTGCTCCCTGGATAAGGTAACACCTGGAACACACCTGGAACACTCTTGGAACACACCTTTAGCAGGGCATCACATGTTCACAAAGATAAACACTTCAGTTCTCTAATTGTGACTGTGAATGTCTGAACCTTAAAGTAAAGGTGAGTTTACCTGCATGTTAAAACACAGTGCTGAACTCGTGTTGCGTTCGCTGTCCAGGGGTTTGTGACGGGGGGGAAGGACGGCATCGTGGAGCTGTGGGACGACATGTTCGAGAGATGTCTGAAGACGTACGCCATCAAGAGAGCCGCTCTCTCTCCCTCCTCCAAAGGTTTCACCTCTTTAATCATTACTCACTTACACTCCGTATACACCTGACCAACAGGTACTGTGTTTTCATGCTGTCATCCATCCCATAATCCTCTCTGTCAGGTCTGCTGCTGGAGGACAACCCCTCCATCAGAGCCATCACTCTGGGTCACGGTCACATCCTGCTGGGGACCAAGAACGGAGAGATCCTGGAGATCGACAAGAGCGGGCCCATGACGCTGCTAGTCCAGGTCACACACACACACACACACACACACACACACACGTACACAGTCACACACACACACACACACACACACACGTACACAGTCACACACACACACACACATGTACACAGTCACACACACACACACATGTACACAGTCACACACACACACACATGTACACAGTCACACACACACACACACACACACACACACACACACACACACGTACACAGTCACACACGTACACAGTCACACACACACACACGTACACAGTCACACACGTACACAGTCACACACGTACACACACACACGTACACACACACACGTACACACACACACACACACACACGTACACACGTACACACACACACACACACACACACACGTACACAGTCACACACGTACACAGTCACACACGTACACACACACATGTACACAGTCACACGTACACACACACACGTACACACACACACACACACACACACACACGTACACAGTCACACACACACACACGTACACAGTCACACACACACACACACACACGTACACAGTCACACACACACACACACACACGTACACAGT